>NC_084737.1:30730071-31030071 GCF_033978785.1 Entelurus aequoreus
TAAGTTACAACTTGATGGTGTTTTCATCAAGTTAAGGGAAGAAGGACAGATTTTCACATTGAAGTTTTTTCCATTTGGGTATTTATTATGTTGCACTGTTCAATGTTCAATATTAAAGTGCTTATCTTTAACAATAAATAGCCTAACAATAAACCAGTGTTTTGTTGCTTTTCATGTCTTCCAAGCCTATGATAATGTGAATTCACTCATTAAGACAATAATTTGTTCACACAATCACTTTTACCTACAAAGGACACACAGCTAAGTAGTTAGCTTCCTATTAGCAAATGTAATTTTACATTAATTTCCATATTGTGTAAAGGACCAAAAAAAATGTCCTGCCCTTTTCTGACTTTGAGCCCCTGCCCCTCTATTATCATGTGCACGTCCCTGTGCCAGACGAATGTCGGAAGAAGGAGGAGCCTGCTTTTCAGGTTGGTACGCGGTGAAAATCATACCAATGTTTATTTTCATGAAGCGAAATGTTTTATGATAAGGTTAATTATATCATGTACAATTATTTTATAGGATTGGAAGTAGCATGTGCTTGTATTTGGTCACATAATCCTTTAAAAGCATTATTCTATTAAAGTCAAAGTGCAAAGGTCCATCTGTAGAGAGTGTCCACAGGAGATGAATGTAGGTGCCGGGATTAGGAGGAAGATTAAAGACATTAGAAACACCTGGTAGAAGGTCCATAGATAGGGACAGAGAATAGGGGTCAGAGGTCACTCGACTTAAACTGATCACAGGAATAATGGCAAGGAAAGATAGACAGGCCAGGCTTTCCGGCATCAAGATTAGACCCACAAGGACAGGTGGTCTACAAGAAATGGTATTTAAACACAGTGTTCCGAAAGGAGAGCAAAATGACGAGATTCGGCACACTTCTTCCGCAGCTGCAGCTCTAGTCCGAGGCTCGCTGAAACAAAAAAAGCTTTTTGTTCGACGATTCCTCTTGGCATCTCCTTAGCTCATCACCCATCACACGACCATTAAATATACAACAATGACAAGTTTGCAGAGTTTTGTGTCGGATTGAAGACGTAAAATGTCAAGTTAAAGGCCTACTGTAACCCACTACTACCGATCACGCAGTCTGATAGTTTATATATCAATGATGAAATCTTAACATTGCAACACATGCCAATACGGCCCTTGTTAGATTAGTAAAGTGCAATTTTAAATTTCCCGCGAAATATTCTGCTGAAAACGTCTCGGTATGATGACGTTTGCGCGTGACGTCACGGATTGTAGCGGACATATTGAGACACCATTGTGGCCAGCTATTAAGTCGTCTGTTTTCATCGCAAAATTCCACAGTATTCTGGACATCTGTGTTGGTGAATCTTTTGCAATTTGTTTAATGAACAATGAAGACAGCAAAGAAGAAAGCTGTAGGTGGGAAGCGGTGTATTAGCGGCCGGCTGGACTCTTACCAGGAGGACTTTGAGTTGGATAGCAGACGCGCTACTGTGAGTACGCAGCTTTGGCTTCCAAACATTTGATCGCTTGCCCGTACGTGCGTGCCGCTATGTGCATGTCACGTACGTAACTTTGGGGAAATATATGTGCTGTATGAACTTTACGGAGGTGAACGGTACTTTGGGCTGTGGGATTGAGTGTGTTGTGCGGGTGTTTGAGTTGTATTGGTGGGTTATATGGACGGGAGGGGGGAGGTGTGTGTTATGCGGATTAATTTGTGGCATATTAACTATAAGCCTGGTTGCGTTGTGGCTAATAGAGTATATCTATGTCTTGTGTTTATTTACTGTTTGTCATTCCCAGCTGAATATCAGGTCCCACCCGCCTCTCACAGCATCTTCCCTATCTGAATCGCTTCCACTGCCCTCTAATCCTTCACTCTCACTTTCCTCATCCACAAATTTTCCATCCTCGCTCAAATTAGTGGGGTAATCGTCGCTTTCTCGGTCCGAATCGCTCTCGCTGCTGGTGGCCATGGTTGTAAACAATGTGCAGATGTGAGGCGCTCCACAACCTGTGACGTCACGCTACTTCCGGTACAGGCAAGGCTTTTTTATCAGCGACCAAAAGTTGCGAACTTTATCGTCGATGTTCTCTACTAAATCCTTTCAGCAAAAATATGGCAATATCGCAAAATGATCAAGTATGACACATAGAATGGACCTGCTATCCCCGTTTAAATAAGAACATTTCATTTAGACTTAGACTTACACTTAGACAAACTTTAATTATCCACAAGGGAAATTGTTCAACACAGTAGCTCAGTTACAATGATGGAAAGTGTAAGGATGGAAAGGGACAATGCAGGTATAAATAGACTAATATAGCGATAAAAAAATCTAACATATATACGAATATATAGATAATATGTGTACAGAATAATATATATACATATACATATACAATACATATATATTTCAGTAGGCCTTTAATAACTTTGTGTGACAAAGTCCTTTGTTCGAAATGTCGGGGCAAACGGATGTGTAGTAAAATGGGGGCTGCCGTTCGCGCGATATATTATTGTGGAAACACACACTGCATAGAGACAATGATAAGTTTACTTTGGCCCTAACATATATCTGTAAAACTGATATTTATGTGATTTAAAGTGTGACAAAGTTAATAGTGTATAGTTTAGATTGCAAGTAAATTGCTAACATGTTTTGTAATTTAATGCTGAGCTGGTCCTTGAATCAGACAAATCATTTGTGGTTTTTCAGGGTTGTTTACTGTAAATTCCTAATAATATTGTGTTTAAAGCCAAAGGGTGCTTATGGTGACAATTCACCTATATGAAACAGGAACAAAACTGTATTAAATTACACTATGCGAAATAGCTTTGAAAAATACAGCAAATAAACTGCAAACAGGCACTTACACTTTAAACAAGGTGATGTTGGATAAATAGACGTGTGTATTTGAAAGTGAATGTAAGTGGAGAAATGTTAAATACAGCCTGTAATTTTTGTTTTTATGCTATTTTTGATTTATGTCAGAGTCAATAATTTCATACTTAGACAGACATGTGAACCAGGGAAAAGTTGTTTATTTTCATAATTGTGAAATAAATAGACGGATGAAGAAGGAAGAACAGCTTTGTTGCCTCATTCCTGTATCAATATTTGCCTGCTTTTCAGGGAAAGAGGAACACCCTACCACCAGCAAATATTGTCTTTGTTACCTCCGTCCTGGCTACTTGGAACATGTAACAAGATGTGGGGTCTTGGCCAGGATTCCTCTTCTTCACATCATCCGAAGGTCAGATCCAGTGATGTTAGAACCACGACAATGAGAAACCTACAACAAGACTGCAGTCCAGAAATCAGCCTGTGTGTGTCCAGAAGAGGAGTAGAAGGACCTTCATCTCAACAGGAGCCGCACTACTGAATCGAGGGTCCACGGCACGTGCGTCATCAGAGGAATTACACAGCTGGTTTATCAGACCCACACAGACGCCAAAGTAACATTCCATCACTATTGGAGCCGAGCATCATGGCAACAGAAAGCAAATAAGTGCTTTGGAACATCAAAAGAGGTTGTTTAAACTTTTAAACGATGACCTATACATGGTTGCTACTGACCTTGCAACTGACAGACAGGAGGTCAGCAAATTCAGAGGCAATAAAGAAGGTTGTGTAGACTATGTCATTTCCTACATGGGGTCTCGAAATACTGTATGTTGGATCTTGAGGATGAAGGTATGGGGAAATGAATGATGTTGGAAGATGTAGTGTCTAAACCTATTAATTCATCTGTGTCTGTTGATACATGTGTCAATGCTAAAACACACCAAACACCTCACTGTCCTGATCCACCCATTGTGGACTTAGACATCATGTCACAAACACACACTCACTACCACAGTACAGCCACGCTACATAATCACCACCCCAACACACAACTCCACACTACTACATAGTCAGCGGAAGAGCTGCAAAAATGTATGAAGAATTGGGTGAGCAACTTAGAAGATGTACAGCCACAGCCAATTCACTAGCCCACAGACCCCAAGGTGAGTCCATATCCCACCCAACTCCACCCAGCACATCAGACAACAAGGTTCCTCTGAGTGTCCTCCCTTATCTCCAGCGCAGAGATTTCAAGGTACACTGAGGCCAGATTGGAGACCAGAGCTCTGAAATAAGCTATAATAATATCATAAAACAAATCGATGAGGGAATAAAAGAGGGCCCCTTGGAAGCAGAGGTTGTCCGGGGAGCACTGGGATCATTAAACCAGGCCCCTTTAATGATATGTTCGTAAACAAAGATGACATAACGCTCCATGAAGTCAAAGGCTTCCTCAGATCGCACCTGGGAGAAAAGGCAACGACTGAGATGTTTCAGGACTTAGCAGGTCAAACAGGAGTCACCACAACCTACTCAGTGGCCTAGTGGTTAGAGTGTCCGCCCTGAGATCGGTAGGTTGTGAGTTCAAACCCCGGCCGAGTCATACCAAAGACTATAAAAATGGGACCCATTACCTCCCTGCTTGGCACTCAGCATCAAGGGTTGGAATTGGGGGTTTGATTTTGATTTTTATTAAGGATCCCCATTAGCTGGTTGCCTCAACAACCCACTAGTCTTCCTGGGGTCCACAATTCAATACAATTACAAGTAAAAGCATATAGTTATAACTACACAATACAGAAAAAAATAAAAGCATCAATAAAAAACAAGCAAACAATTTACAGTCACAGAATAATAATTACCATATAAATATAACTACACAATATAAAACCAAACAAATCATCAATGAGCAAACTCATTTAAAAACTCAGATAAAATATTACTCTCTTTTTAAAAACCTGTTTACTTTCAATGCTGGTGAGAATTCGAGGCAGGTTATTCCAGAGCGATAAAGATCTATAAATAAAAGATTTCCGCAAAGCATTCTTCCTGGGACGAGGGAGTACAAAATGCCCCTCACTGGATGCCCTGGTATTGTGATTATGTATAGTGCTACTGTGAACTATTTGGGCCATGAGAAAAGCAGGAGTTTTACTACCGGTTACTGATTTGAACAATATAAGAGTATTAGCCAACAACCTATTCTGCACTGTTAGCCAGGAAAGAGAAGCATGCATTTGGTTCACATTGGTTCTTAGTGAACAACCAAGAACCAGCCTTGCTGCCCTATTCTGGACAATCTGGAGCTTACTGATCTCACCACTTGCAGCAGACGCCCAGACTGTAGAACAATAGTCAATATGACACAAGACTAAACTCTTAACAATTTGACAAAGAAGAGGTGGATCAGCAAAACCAGCACATTTCCTGGAAATACCAACAGCCCTTCCCATCTTTGTAACTATATCACTGATATGATTTGACCAGGATAGAGTGCAGTCCAGCATCACTCCAAGGAGCTTGGCACTTCTGACCTGTTGAACTGTTGAAATACCTAGCCTCAAATCCAACTTTGGGTCACAAGATAACCCTTGCCTAGTCCCCAATATAATACTTTTTGTTTTTGAGGTGTTAAGGACAAGTCTGTTACATACTGTCCAGTCATGCACAGCTTTTAGTTCCTCACTCAATACTACATTAAGTACACTGCATGATGGTGCAGCATGATATAAGGTTGCATCATCAGCATAAAGAACCAATCTTGCACGCCCGGTAGCCCAAGGTAAATCATTGGTGAATATAGAAAAAAGTAAAGGTCCTAGGCAACTTCCCTGTGGAACACCACAATCCAAACTTCTGCTATTAGACGAGCTGCCATTAAGATACACCTGTTGTGATCTTGAGGACAAATAACTCTGTATCCACATTAAACTTGAAGTATTAAAACCATAACATTTAAGTTTCTCAATTAAAAGAGAGTGGTCAATCACGTCAAATGCAGCACTAAAATCTAACAGCACAGCTCCAACCAACATAGAATTATCTATAGCATTAAGCCAATCGTCCGTCATTTGTATAAGAGCTGTGGACGTAGAGTGGCCCGTTCTATATGCATGTTGAGAATCAGTTGCTAGCCCATTTGATTGAAAGTAAGCTTGAATTTGTGCATACACACATTTCTCCAGTATTTTACATAACCCAGGTAGGATGCTTATTGGTCTAGAATTGCCCTCATTGAAAGCCAATTTGGTATCCTTATGTAGAGGAGTAACCTTAGCCACCTTCCATATCTTTGGACACAGGCCCACTTGTAAACATTTATTAAAAATATGACAAACAGGCACTGATATGATACCAGCAGTCATTTTCAGTAATTTACTATCCAGGTTGTCTACACCAGCTACTTTGTTGTCCGGAAGAGAGTGTAGTAACCTCTCAACCTCACTGACTTCAACCTGATGAAAATTGAATTCAGTCCTTATTATCCATTATAGTATTCCTAATGAGGTCAGCTGATTTGTTGTTATTGGATATATGCATACCATGCCTTAATTGAGATACCTTGTCAACATAATAGTTATTAAAATGATTGGCAATGTCACATGGCTTAGTGAGTACCAACCCATTTGATTCCACAAAAGGTGTACAGACATTGTTCTTTCTACCCATGATTTCATTCAAAACATTCCATAAGTTTTGCTATCATATCTCACATCATATAACCTCTGTTTGTAATATTCCCTTTTTTTCAGTTTGTTTAACTTTGTGACCTGGTTTCTTAAGGAACAGTACTTATGCCTGTCATCAATTAAACCTGAGTTGACGGAGGCTTTTTTAGCCATGTCTCTTTCAGTCATTAAACTTCTAAGTCATTTATCAATCCATGGGGCAGATTTAGTTTTGACAGAAAACTTCTTCAAAGGGGCATGCTTGTCCACAACACTCATGTACATTAACATAAATAAGTCCAGTGCAGCCTCAGGGTCTTCCTCACTGCACACCTCGTTCCAATTTAAACAGGATATTTCATCAATAAAACATTCTTCATCAAATCTCTTATAAGACCTTGTAAAAATAATTTTCGCTTTAGGTTTAGGAACCCTTGTCTTTCTAGTGACAGCTATTATATTGTGGTCAGTAAAACCTACAGGAACCGAGACTGCTTTGGAGCATTGGTCCGGAACATTTGTATAAATATGATCAATGCATGTAGCTATAATAATACCATCACTATTACTACCTATTCTCGTGGGATGGGCAACAATTTGGGACAGATTGCAAGCATTTAAAATGGATAGTAACTTATTTTTGTTTGTACACCCCTGTCCCAGCCAGTCAACATTCATATCACCCAGTAAATAGATTTCTCTATTCTCATCTGATATCCTGTCAAACATCTCACATAACTCCTTCAGATACAGAGCATCAGCATTAGGAGGCCTATAGAAACAGCATACTATAATTGGTATCAAATAAGGCAGATAGACCTGCACACAAATAGCTTCAATACTCTCCCTCATCAAATCATTGCGCACTTTGATAGATAAATGATTCTGAACATAAATAGCCACCCCACCCCCAAACCTGTCCCTATCTTTCCTAAAAATTGAGAACCCCTCAATGGCTACAATTGAATCAGAAAAGGAATCATCAAGGTGGGTCTCAGAAATGGCAAAGATATTAATAAAATTATCTTTGATAATACACTCTACTTCCTGATACTTATTACGCAGGCTGCATACATTCACGTGAGCTAACACCAGGCCCCTATGAAGGCCCAGCTTAGTGCAGGACATAACAGTACTGGAAGTAGTCATACTAAAAACACCCATGAATGCCCATTCTAAAAAAGCCAGGGGGTAACCTTTGGGTCCCGATACAGCTGTCCATTTATGTACAGCCTATCCACTGTTAGTGCCACTCTCTTGTTCTGGGCTCGGTTCTCTCTCATGATCGGTGACAGTTTATTTCTCCTATCGTTGATCTCAGCCGGGAGGTGGTCATTTAACCAGAGAGAGGTCCCTTTCAGCTCCTTTCCTCTGCTTTTCACCAACTCTTTGTGCTTAAAACGCTCAAAACGAGCTATTATGGGACGGACTTTATTGTCCACAGGTCTGCCCATTCTGTGCACTCTGGAAAAAGTTATGTCTCTTACCACCTCCGGGGAGAGCTTGAGCTTATCCGACATGAAATCACCAAAAATGATTCCCGGGCGCGGCACCGCTGCTGCCCACTGCTCCCCTCACCTCCCAGGGGGTGAACAAGGGGATGGATCAAATGCAGAGGACACATTTCACCACACCTTGTGTGTGTGTGACAATCATTGGTACTTTAACTTTTAACAACAGCTTTTGGTAACGAAGATATTAAGTGATGAGAACTAGCAACAGCATTGACTTGGCAAACCCCCTCGTAATAAGTTAACTCATTCACATAATGCCGAAGTTGAAACCGGAAATTAGCAGGGAACGACTGACAACATGACACAGCTGCACAGAGTATTAGCCTCCAGGCCATACAGCAGCTCAGCACTCAAGTATAGACTCTAACACGCATGGTGGCAACTTTGATGGATCAACAGGTAACAAGCATCCAAGCAGCTCACTCACCAACACCACCTGCTAAAATAGCACCTCACCCCCGTCGTATCTTCCTCCTAACTGACCACCCGGCAGACTCTCTCAACCTTTACTGAGTCGACCCTTCCAGACAAGGGAAGGGGTAGCCTGGTGCAAAATATGCAATAAACAGGACCTACAGAAGTGCAACCCCTGCTTTTTCTGTGGAGAGTCAGGACACCGAGCAGTGGGATGTCTGAAGCGGGCCAAGTTTCAGGGAAACGGCACCTGCCGAGGGACAGTCAGAGATCTGTGCTCAGCCCCAACTTGTAAGCCCCAACCACAAACCGCACCCAACACAACCCAAACAAAACAAACAACCACCCATACTTATCTGTAAGCGTAGCACAAGCTGCAAAATACCCTTTGTGGAGAAGAAAACCTTACTCAAATGTTCAATCAATGGACATCCAGTAACTGTTTTGTTTGACAGTGGTTTCCAGGTTTGCATCAATTACAAAAATGTGGGATAATACTTACATTGCCCATCGCACATTGAGGCCGCTGCGGAAACTGGTTGATGTAGATTTGGACGTTTAAGGGGTAAAAGGTGACGCCATCCCGTATGATGGGTGGGTTGAGCTCACTCTTCACCTCACAGGGAATGAAGACCCTAATCTCACCATACCCGACCCCTTCCTAGTCAGTCAGCTATCATTGTCCAGCCATTACCAGAGCCATTGTAATTGAGGAGATTCTCAAGGGACAAGATGACGCCACACTGGCGAGTCTCCTACGCAGCACGTTTGGGGTGGCAGATGAACAACTGGTGGCTATGGTCAATTTTATCCGAGTCCCTCAAAACCCAGATTCTGACCCCGCCACTGTAAGAAGAGGCAGAGACAATGTTGTTATCCGAGCTGGGAAAGCAGTTAACGTGTGTTGTCGAGTGCTATGCAACTTCAACTTTTTTAACCCTGTTGTCCTGTATGAGCCCACAGAGGAGAGCACAGTTTTAAGCCAGCTGGGTATAGGGGAAGGCCTGCTGTAAATCAATAACGCCCAGCGTCTTATGTCAAAGTGCCCATTTCCAATCATTTAAAGCAGAGTTAAAACGAGGAGAGTCTACACCCACAAAAGTAGCATCAGCGGAAGATAACATTGCCTCAACCTCTGAACCCTGGCTGCCGCCTGTTGATATTAGTCACCTGACTATAAAACATCAACAAATGGTTAAATAAGTACTGAATGCAGACTCCAAGGCATTCGCTCGTGAAAGTAATGACATTGGGTGCATTCCTTCTCTGAAGATGGACATCAATGTTAACGATGACATTCTAACCCAAAAAGCCTATGCATCTCCCCCCAAGCAGCTGTATAAGGAGGTGAAGGGGTATATTCAAGAGTTTTGGTGAAGGGATGGATCATTAAATCCCAATCTCCCTATGCTGCCCCTGTTATGTGTGAGGAAAAAAGATGGCTTCTTACGCCTGTGTATTGACTATCGGCTCTTGAACAACAAAACAGTGCCAGAACGACACCCTCTTCCCTGAATCCAGGACCTTACAGACTCTCTTGTTGGATACAGCTGGTTTTTCGATCCCAAACCAGGGCAAGGCGTATCACCAAGGCTTCATTGCAGAAGTATCAGGGTGCCTGATTGTACGAGTGGGTCCAGATATCCTTCAGATTATGAAATGCCTCTACAGCCTTCCAAAGGAGCACGGATGCTCGACACACCCTGGGACGAATGCTGCATCCCCTATTTGGATGACGTGCTCTGCTTCTCACGGTCCTTCAAAGAGCATGTACAAGTCCTGCGCCGAGTCCTCAAAGCCCTACAACAGCTACTATGCAAAGAGGTCAGAAATGTTGATCAGGTCGTGTCTGTTGAAGTGAAAGTGGATTCCAAAGACCTTGAAGCAGTGCAGGCACTAAAACACAAAACACTAAAGACAATTGGATAGGTCAGATAGCTACTGAGATTTCTGAGCTATTATCGGACGTCCCTGCAAGATGTCTCACAAATAGCCAAGTCCTTATATGATCTGCTAAAGTCAGAAACAAACACTTTGCAATTCACACTGCAAACCAAGTCACCACAGGAAAGGGCCAAATGTACCCAACAGTCCTCCAGAACCCCAGTCGAATGTAAAGAGGGACATCAGCAGGTCTTCGAATGCTTAATTGACAAGCTCATCAAACCCCCAGTACTGGCATAGCAAGACTTTCGATGTCATTGTGAAGCAGAATTCACCAAGCGTTGGATTGTTCACCCACTAATAGTGAATGTGAGCTGGGTTTAAACCGTCGTGAGACAGGTTAGTTTTACCTTACTTATGATGTGTTGTTGCAATAGTAATCCCATACTGCACGCGAATGCTTCTCAAAAAAGGCCTAACCGCAGTTTTCAACTAGAACAAAGGTGAGAAGTTGCGGGTGATCGGCTATGCAAATAAGCTGCCAGCAGGCACTTCCACTTTAGACTCATGTGTAGAATGTGAATGTTAGTGGAGACATGATAAAGTTAAATTACCAATGATTGTCACACACACACTAGGTGTGGTGAAATTATTGTCTGCATTTGACCCATCACCCTTGATCAGCCCCTGGGAGGTGAGGGGAGCAGTGAGCAGCAGCGGTGGCCGCGCCTGGGAATCATTGTTGGTGATTTAACCCCCAATTCCAACCTTTGATGCTGAGTGCCAAGCAGGGAGGTAATGGGTCCCATTTTTATAGAACTCACGACCTACCAATCTCAGGGCGGACACAAGGCCACTGAGCAGATAAATACACTATGTACTTTTTGTTTTTATACTATTTTTGTTTTATTTGAGAGTCAATCATTTCATATTGAGACAAACATGTAAACCACGGAAATTGTATTTGTTTTTCATAATTGTGAAGTAAAGAGACAGATGTCGGAAGAAGAAAGAACAGCTTTGGTGCCTCATTACTGTATGATTTGCCTGCTTTTCAGGTAAAGAGGAACACCCCGCCAACCAATACTCTCTTTGTTACCTCCGTACCAGCCACTTGGGACCCTAATTGCTGCTAATCACAATATAAATATATTTTCCAACACAGTATTTAATGTTTTCATTATTTACACATGTGAGCAAAGTTTCTAATGTAAAATTATTATTTTTTACACTATTTAAAAAAAATAAGCTTATAAATCTTGAAAGTACAGGTATAAAACACAACTCTGTTTCTATCTATGGAGCAATAGTAAAACTTTCACTTGACTGCACATGTGACGCTAAAAGTCTCCTCCGTTATACACATCTGCTGCTTAGCCTCTTTGGGAATGTTTTATCTCAAGAATTCAGCATCTGTCTGCTAAATGGGGGTTTTAGAGAGGGCTTGAACAAGCTACAAAATTGTGTAAAATAAAAATAAAAAACCTTAGAAGAAATGTGTTTTCGTTTGTACAAGTACCAGTGACAATGTATAATCGTATTCACTTTAATTGTCTTTCCTTTTTTTAAACCTCATCTTCCACCACACGAGGCGACCGGACATCTCCCACCCATCCATGTTGTGGAAGGTGGAGTTGGTAATTTTCACTTACTTTTTGATTGACCCCCTTGAATTATGCAAATAGACATTCATTATATTCAGTGACTCCCGGTGTTGTGCTCTGTAATTAATTATGAAGAACTGTGAGAGTGTTCACTGAGGGGTACTCAAGTGTTTGTAATTTGCTCTGTTCCTCTTTTTTTAATAGGTGTGAATGTACAATATGTCCAACAAGATGTTTGAGCTCGCGCGCATGTGTGTGTGTGTGTGTGTGTGTGTGTGTGTGTGTGTGTGTGTGTGTGTGTGTGTGTGTGTGTGTGTGTGTGTGTGTGTGTGTGTGTGTGTGTGTGTGTGTGTGTGTGTGTGTGGGGCAATAATATTTAGGAAATGGAGTGTATTTCTTTAAATGTGTAGGTTTAATGTAGGCCACTGGGTTTGTGCTACACTTCTTCAGTTTGCCAGACACTTTGTAGAAGATGGAATAGCTGCCACCAGAATATATTTCAAGCAGGAATAAACAATATCATTACTGCAACATCTGCGGTCTGAGGAAAAACTCATCAAAGCTACATGTTTTTTTCAAACATCCCAATTGAAGAAAACAGATCAAAAAGAAAATGCCAGTGTATAGTGTCAAAACGTGATCTCTTTGATAAGAACTCCAATCTTGTATCCGCACATTACATCCTTTTATCTCGTATCCATTATCCGTAAAAGTATTCAAAGCTGCAAAATGATATCTGCTTTGCATGCATTTCTAATGTTGTGGAACTTTGCTTGATATTTTGTGAAGGCTCGTTTGCCTTTTTGCTCCACACTCTGAAAAATAAAGGAACAAGACAAGAACATGTTGGTACATGAAGGTAATTTTGTTTTATAGAATGTTCCCTCAAAGGTACAATATTTCTCTATAAGAGGCTAACTGTATACCTTATTACTACCAAAAAATATATAAGGTGATATAAAGTATACATTTGTACCATTTCAATCCTAAGGGTACAGTACTTGCATCAAAAATGTAATTACCTCATAGACAATATTATCATTGGTATTTTAAATAGGGCATAGTAATATTATAATACAAACCCCGTTCCCATATGAGTTGGGAAATTGTGTTAGATGTAAATATAAACGGAATACAATGATTTGCAAATCCTTTTCAACCCATATTCAATTGGATGCACTACAAAGACAAGATATTTGATGTTCAAACTCATGAACTTTATTTTTTTTTTGCTAATAATGATTAACTTAGAATTTCATGGCTGCAACACGTGCCAAAGTAGTTGGGAAAGGGCATGTTCACCACTGTGTTACATGGCCTTTCCTTTTAACAACACTCAGTAAACGTTTGGGAACTGAGGAGACACATTTTTTAAGCTACTCAGGTGGAATTCTTTCCCATTCTTGCTTACAGCTTAAGTTGTTCAACAGTCCGGGGGTCTCCATTGTGGTATTTTAGGCTTCATAATGTGCCATTCATTTTCAATGGGAGACAGGTCTGGACTACAGGCAGGCCAGTCTAGTACCCGCACTCTTTTACTAGGAAGCCACGTTGATGTAACACATGGCTTGGCATTGTCTTGCTGAAATAAGCAGGGGCGTCCATGGTAACGTTGCTTGGATGGCAACATATGTTGCTCCAAAACCTGTATGTACCTTTCAGCATTAATGGTGCCTTCACAGATGTGTAAATGACCCATGTCTTGGGCACTAATACACCCCCATACCATCACAGATGCTGGCTTTTCAACTTTGCGCCTATAACAATCCGGATGGTTCTTTTCCTCTTTGGTCCGGAGGACACGACGTCCACAGTTTCCAAAAACAACTTGAAATGTAGACTCGTCAGACCACAGAACACTTTTCCACTTTGTATCAGTCCATCTTAGATGAGCTCAGGCAGAGCAAAGCCGACGCCGTTTCTGGGTGTTGTTGATAAACGGTTTTCGCCTTGCATAGGAGAGTTTTAACTTGCACTTACAGATGTAGCGACCAACTGTAGTTACTGACAGTGGGTTTCTGAAGTGTTCCTGAGCCCATGTGGTGATATCCTTTACACACTGATGTCGCTTGTTGATGCAGTACAGCCAGTCACGGGCTTAGCTGCTTACGTGCAGTGATTTCTCCAGATTCTCTGAACCCTTTGATGATATTACGGACCGTAGATGGTGAACTCCCTAAATTCCTTGCAATAGCTGGTTGAGAAAGTTTTTTTTTAAACTGTTCAACAATTTGCTCACGCATTTGTTGACAAAGTGGTGACCCTCGCCCCATCCTTGTTTGTGAATGACTGAGCATTTCATGGAATCTACTTTTATACCCAATCATGGCACCCACCTGTTCCCAATTTGCCTGTTCACCTGTGGGATGTTCCAAATAAGTGTTTGGTGAGCTTTCCTCAACTTTATCAGTATTTAGTGCCACCTTTCCCAACTTCTTTGTCACATGTTGCTGGCATCAAATTCTAAAGTTAATGATTATTTGCAAAAAAAAAAAAGTTTATCAGTTTGAACATCAAATATGTTGTCTTTGTAGCATATTCAACTGAATATGGGTTGAAAATGATTTGCAAATCATTGTATTTTGTTTATATTTACATCTAACACAATTTCCCAACTCATATGGAAACGGGGTTTGTATATGGGTGTAACAATTAATCTGAGTAATTCCATTAGAATCATAATTTGAGGTTGCCGATACGATTCAGGGAGTATATTAGTTTATTCAGAAAAATACAATACAAAATGATTCAAAGTTGAAATCGATTCAGTAACACAACTAATTCAACCAGATTAACTGTGAAATCAATAGATAATGCAGGTAAAGTTTCCTATATTCCTGTTATTTCATGTTATTAGGTATGAATGACTCATGGATACAAACAAGAAAGTAAACAACAATCCAATCCAATCCACTTTATTTATATAGCACATTTAAACAACAAAAATGTTTCCAAAGTGCTGCACAACAATATTAAAATCAATATTAAAAACAATAAACAAATATTATCCTTAGCGCCATCAATGACTGAATAAAAACAAAAAATAAATACATTTAAAACCAATATAAAAACAATATAAAAATAAATATGATTAAAAACGATTTTAAAGGGCAAAACCAATTAAAACAGTAAATAGAAATCAAAATTTATTTTAAAAAAACACAGAGGACAACAGAGGACAGAGCATGTGCTTTGGCTTTGGGACAGCTGCGACGATATGTATAGAACTGAAACTCTTCCGAGTGTTGCATTCAGCATAAAGTGTGTGCAACTTTAATTATGCAAAACAGGCCATTAAACTAATAAAGATGTCGGTAAACAACAAGAACATAGGCACAGATTCCCTGCATCCTCCCTCCACTTCCTTTATGTTCTCCCTCAAATTCTTTCTTCCGCCTCTCTGCCTTTTATCGCTCTCCAAATTAAACACTGGCTTCTTCTGTCTCGCTGATGTGCGTCTGTATATTACAAAGCCTTCTGAAGTTGAGAGAAGAAAACATTCGCGCAGTCCCCAGTAGCTGAATAAACAGAGGATGGTGCAGCAATGCAGCCTCGCTGGTTTAATGAGAAGATTTTGGTGGCGTGACCTACATGGGAGTTAGTTGACTGTCACTGAGCTGCAAAGTGACAAGAGCAATCATCAACAACACGTGTCATTAATTACACTACTTACTCCTTTCACAACATGCACTGCTGTCTACTCTATTGTCTTTCTTTGAAAATAGCCCCTATTTCCTGGACTGAATTACACCGTTGGGACTTTGTGGTGTCCAGTTTTTGCAAAATATACATACATTTCAAATTCATCATTTTAAATACACAGAAAATTAACTGCAATACTTACAAAGTAGCAATCTGCTGGAACTGCAGAACTGTGATTGCACAGTTAATTGCAAAGAAGTTACAGTTAAATACCGTGATTTCACAATTGTTATGTTATAGTAATTTACTCTCTCGGTTAAACAGGATACCGCCACCTATTGTGCAAAAGTGTGCTACATAGTCGATGGAACTTCTGAAGAGACTAATCAGTTTGAATTGACGGTAATTTGTTGCCATATTACAGAGGACTATGATTGCAGTATTTTAATGTGGAATAACAGTTCATTGCTGTGAAATATAGGGATATTGTAATGTTTCCAGTAATGTTGCAGTAAATTTTGATTACAATATTTTACTGTGAAAAAATACTTTGAAATCATGGCACTTTGTTACAGTGTGGAGGCCCTGAGTAGCTCCTTCATTATTAGACTGTTACATCTACAGTGCACAAAGGCACGCTACCCGCAGCCATAAGACTTTACAGCGCACTTATGTGATTACCGTGATATTTGTTCGTGTTGTGCAATATGAATTTGTTGTATTTGTATTGCACAGCAAAAACCACAAAACAACGTTGAGAACTTGTTGACTGATGTTGAGCAACTCAAACCTAACGTTGGAACAATATGCTTTTTGGCAACGTTTAATCAATGTTGGGTTCTGATGTTGATTTGACCATTGAATTTTGGTCATTTTCCTACCAATATTCTACAACACAAATACATTGTAGAAACAACATGCTTTTTGACAACGTTTATTCAATGTCAGGTTGTGACGTTGATTTGACCATTCAAATGTGTTAATTTCCCAACCAACAACATGGATCCAATGTTTGACACCATGTTGTCTAGAAGTCCGTTTTAAAGGACATGCATGTATATTCAACGTTGTATCAATGTCTTGTGTCTGCTGAGTTACCTTCTATCTATAAATATTAGTGAGCAATATATAGTATTTATTACTATTTTTTGTTTTTTCATTAAGCTTTATTTATGTTGCTGTATGTAAAACTGCAACAACGTAATTTCCCCATTGTGAGATAAATAAATAAAAACAAGTCTATCCCATCCTCTTGGTGTCATGCTACTACTCCAACTTGGCATCATTCATCCTTCAGTGTTCCATGCTGAAATGTCAACAACTGAATATTCATCACAGAACTGACACTGCTCCCCTCTGACTCTCTAAATCTCATCGCAGACAGAGATTTTTTTTATTTTATTTGTCTCACTGCCTCTACAGACTGATTACGAGCAGATTCCAAAATGACCGATTAGAGTAACATTTCCCTACACTATTAACTCATTTTCTCTAAAGGTGGAATGCGATTTTGCTGCATCGTTGAGTTGAAATATATTACAATTTCATCACACATTTCAACAACAAATGCTGACATAAATGTTCTGAACAAAGTGAAAGAGTCACTAAGTGGTGTGAAGTGACTAATGAACTTTTTCTGTTCGTTGTAACAGATTCAAAAGAACAAGAAACTATATTTCCAACATATGGCTCACAACATGAGGTGATAAACCTCTTCTGTGTAGCCCAAGATAATGAAGACATCATCATTTATAACATTAGATGATGATGTAGGCATGTGTCCGCAGGACTCAAGCTGAGAAAGAAACAGCAGCATGCATCCTTTATCATTTATAGACAGCAATATTGAAATTGCACTATTTTTCTTTCAAATGTTTCACAATTTATCCTGTAATAAATGCGATGATCCATTTAACTGTTCTAAACAGAGCACCATGTTTCAAGTATTCAAATGTCTGCTGTTATTATTGTTGTTTTAACCTTATTATAGTGAGCATCAATCACAGATGTGCTTGTTGTTAGAGTCGTGTTTTGATGTTTTGTTTTGTTTTTTTTTACGTTTTACTTAACTACAAGTCATTCATTATCAATTTAAAACTTGGTGACAGTGAGTGCAGTAAAAATTAAGTGCATGTGTTCAAAGTATTTGCAGAAACATAGCAAACAAGGTACAGATACCCATTAAATGTACAGAGTACTTTTAATGGGCGATTAACGCACACTGAAACTTGGCTGCATTCACATAGCCAGCAGAAATGGACACGCAAAAAGGGTACAACATAGAAACTGTCAGGACTGGGTCTATGGCGTGGTTTGTTCTCCCAGAAGGCAACGGAAAATTGGCGCGTGCGAGACGTGACTATAAATACATGTTTAATTTTAACAATAAAAAAGGAATAAACAAAAAGTGCTCACAACAGAGGTAAAAACTTGACTATGGAAACAAAAGGGGCGCACAAAGGCGGAAATACAAAACTTGGGTATAAACACAAAACTTGCACAAAAGGCAGAAACTATGAACAATAAAACAAAAACACTAACTGTGGCATAAATGAACAAAACTTACTTGGCAAAGAACTGTGACATGACATGAAGTAGCGGGATCAAAAAGTGCGAGGTCGCCAGGACGAACAACAGAAAAACAATGGACTTAAATAACACAGACATGATTAACAACAGGTGCGTGACTCAAAACGTGAAACAGGTGCGTGACATGACAGGTGAAAACTAATGGGTGACCATGGAAACCAAACAAAACAAGGAAGTGAAACCAGGAACTAAAAAAAGAGTCCAAAAACCAAGCAAAACAAAAACATGATTAACACATACATGACAGAGCCCCCCCCCCCCCCCTTACGGACAGATCCCAGATGTCCCAACGCAAAAAAATGAACAAGAGTCATGGTAGGGCGGGAGGGTGACATGGCGGTGGGTCGCCAGGCCAAGTGGCCCCGAATCCACCGAGGCATTGTCATGTGGCGGCGGCGAGTGGAACGCCGCCGTCACAGGCGAGGTGGGCGACCCGGGAAGGGCCACATCTGTGGCAGACGATGAAGTGGGCGCACTTGGCGTGGCGGACGACCAGGTAGCGGCCATATCCGTGGCCGACGAGAAGACAGACGCGTCGTCGTCATGGCAGGCGTAGAAGTAGTAGATGAAGCAGGCGGCGAAGCTTGGCGTGGAACGTCGGGCGGCGAAGCTTGGCGTGGCGCGTAGGGCGGCGAAGCTTGGCGTGGCGCGTCGGGCGGCGAAGCTTGGCGTGGCGCTTCGGGCGGCGAAGCTTGGCGTAGCGAAGCCTGGCGTGGCCATGGTTGGTCTTGGACTTGGTCTTGGTGTTGGCATGGTTGGTCTTGGACTTGGTCTTGGACTTGGTCTTGGACTTGGTCTTGGTGTTGGCATGGTTGGTCTTGGTGTTGGTGTTGGCATGGTTGGTATTGGTCATGGTCTTGGTGTTGGCATGGTTGGTCTTGGTCTTGGCGAGGGTCTTGGTCTTGGCTTGAGGGTCTTGGTCTTGGCTTGAGGGGTCTTGGTCTTGGCTTGAGGGGTCTTGGCGTAGAGCTGCGACTGGCGGCACTTGGCGTCGTGGAGCTGCGACTGGCGGCACTTGGCGTCGTGGAGCTGCGACTGGCGGCACTTGGCGTCGTGAAGCTGCGACTGGCGGCACTTGGCGTCGTGAAGCTGCGACTGGCGGCACTTGGCGTCGTGAAGCTGCGACTGGCGGCACTTGGCGGCGTGGAGCAGGTAGCGGAACTTGGCGTGGAGCTACCACGGGTGGCGCTTGGCGTGGAGCTGCGACGGGTGGCGCTTGGCGTGGAGCTGCGACGCGTGGCGCTTGGCGTGGAGCTGCGACTGGTGGCGCTTGGCGTGGAGCTGCGACTGGTGGCGTTTGGCGTGGAGCTGCGACTGGTGGCGCTTGGCGTGGAGCTGCGACTGGTGGCGCTTGGCGTGGAGCTGGTCGTGGTGGAGCTTGGCGTGGAGCTGGTCGTGGTGGAGCTTGGCGTAGAGTTGGGCGTGGTGGATCTTGGCATGGTGGAGCTGCTAGGCATGTTGATAGCCTTGGAGCAGGGCGTGGAGCAGGTGGCCTAGCTGGAGGCTGTGGCTTGGCAGGTCGAAAGACAGGTGGTGGTGGCCGAGCTGGAGGCTGTGGCTTGGCATGGCGAAAGACAGGTGGTGGTGGCCGAGCTGGAGGCTGTGGCTTGGCATGGCGATGCTGACCCACCCCACCTGAACAATTCCCCGCCCTAGCCCCCCCCCCCCCCCCCCCCCCCTCAAGGAGCGGATCCCAGACGCGCTCCCCGCAGTCTGTAACCGTCTTTTGGGGTGGGCGGAGGGAGGTCAGGAGGGGGGCAGAATCCTCCCCTCCAAACTGTCCAAAATGTCTTTCTTTTTGTACCTGGGATTGAGTGGGTGAAAAAAAAAAATTTTGTGACTTGGGCGTGGCTTGTGTCCTGGGGGGCGGGGCATGAAAACTGGGTGACTGTGATTGATAGGATCTGATTTCTAAAAACATGTCTTGGTAATATTTAATCATGGATTAAGAGTCTTTGGTTGAATGTGGCTGACAAGAAAAAGAGTTCAGAGGAAAAAAATCCATGACGTCACCCACTGGCAGCGGCGTGACGTCGTCCTGGGGAAGCCGGGCTGGCTGCAGCTCGTTTCCGCCCGGAGGGGGAGGAGCTTGCGGGAACGATGCGTCCTTTCCACTCGGAGAAGTCTTCCCAGACGTCCTTCGTCTGGAGCGGCGCTTCCGGGACTGCGGTGACGCAGCGCCATCCTCGGACCAAATGGAGTCTCTGTACTCCATGGAGGAGTAGCGCAGCGTTTCCTCCTCCATGGCGCGGAGGACCTCCCTCGCTGCCTCGTCAAAACCGTCAAATTTTCTTGCGGGATAATTTTTATGCTGGCGACCTACTGTCATGACTGGGTCTATGGAGTGATACCATTCTGGGTATCACTCCATCTTATCTGTCTTGTCTTTTAACAAAGAAACAAGGAAGTCACAATCTTCGTTCAATGAATGTTCTGCAATTTGTCGTCCCCAAAGTAAGAACTGAACTGGGCAAGAAAGCATTTAGGTTTTCAGCAGCGAAGGCTTGGAATAACCTACAATCGAATATTAAACTTCAAACCCTTGTTACGTTGAATGAGTTTAAAGCTTCTGTGAAAGGACTGCAGTCTACCTTGTCTGTATGCACATGTGTTATGTGAGCAAGTTTTAATGTCGTAAATGTGATGTTTTATGTATTTGTTTACTGTTTTTAATGTAACCTTGCTGCTGCCCTCTTGGCCAGGTCTCCCTTGGAAAATAGATCTTTGATCTCAATGGGATTTTACCTGGTTAAATAAAGGCTAATAAATATGGCGTGGTTTGTTCTCCCAGAAGGCAACGGAAAATTGTCGCGTGCGAGACGTGATTTTAAATACATGTTTAATTTTAACAATAAAAAAGGAATAAACAAAAAGCGCTCACAACAGAGGTAAAAACTTGACTATGGAAACAAAAGGCGCGCACAAAGGCGGAAATACAAAACTTGGGTATAAACACAAAACTTGCACAAAGGCAGAAACTATGAACAATAAAACAAAAACACTAACTGTGGCATAAATGAACAAAACTTACTTGGCAAAGAACTGTGACATGACATGAAGTAGAGGGATCAAAAAGTGCGAGGTCGCCAGGACGAACAACAGAAAAACAATGGACTTGAATGACACAGACATGATTAACAACAGGTGCGTGACTCAAAACGTGAAACAGGTGCATGACATGACAGGTGAAAACTAATGGGTGACCATGGAAACCAAACAAAACAAGGAAGAGAAACCAGGAACTAAAAAAAGAGTCCAAAAACCAAGCAAAACAAAAACATGATTAACACAGACATGACAGAAACATCAGGTTCAAAGCCATGGCAAGTTGTTCTCCCGACGAGAAAGGACTATTTTTTGCTGTAAGACGACATCACTGAAACAAACGCCTGGTGCACGTGTCGTTCAGAGGTGGTTGGTGCTTCACTTCAGTGTTTAGATTACAGTTAAGGTGCATTAATAATGTAACATTTAGATTGTTACTTTTACTGCTTTAGTAAGTGAGATAGCAAAAAGGCTCAACAAAAATGAAAGATGGTCAGCAGGAAGTCGAAAGGGGACTTTTTTTCTTCCAAACAGTTCCTGTCTGACATCAAAACATGTCAAGACACCTTCTCAAATCAATCACACTTTCCAGCTTCAAAATTAAAGCGCTGTGCTATACCCTTTGCTCTGATTAATTTTTCGCACACTCTTGGCATTCTCTCGATGAACTTTAAGAGTTAGTCACCTGAAATGGTTTTCACTTCACAGGTGTGCTTGAAGCTCATCGAGAGAATGCCAAGAGTGTGCAAAGCAGTAATCAGAGCAAAGGGTGGCTATTTTGAAGAAACTAGAACATAAAACATGTTTTCAGTTATTTCAATTGTTTTTGTTAAGTACAAAACTCCACATGTGTTCATTCATAGTTTTGAGGCTTTCAGTGACAATCTACAAAGTAAATAGTCATGAAAATAAAGAAAACGCATTGAATGAGGAGAAGGTGTGTCCAAACTTTTGGCCTGTACAGTATATATATATATATATATATATATATATATATATATATATATATATATATATATATATATATATATATATATATATATATATATATATATATATATATTTATATATATATATATATATTTATAATATTAGGGCTGTCAAACGATTAAAATATTTCATCATGATTAATCACATGATTAATCCTCAGATTGTAAGTGTTCACGCCACTTGCATTGATTTAGCCGTCACAAAAGCAGCGAGCGTCATCGGCATCGCATTTGGAAAAGACGAGCCACACTTTTGAGTCTTTTCTATTTGTCATAGTTGCGTTTTAGTCACAAAAAATTGATGGGTTACAAGATTACTAAGAGCATGTCCGCTACGAAATTGCCTGTTTTCCTCTTAAGTGCTAGCAAGTACTCGACACTCGCAAGTGTTAATTCAAACAGACATAACGTCACGCGCAACCCAAGCACCGAAACATGGCACTGCTGGATCTTACGTGAATCGGTACCTAGAAGTACCGGCTGGTTTCGGTCGGTGCCAAAAAAAAAAGTACCGCATCTGGTGCCCATCCTTTTTCACAAAGCATGATTGTAATGTAAGACATTTTCATTCTGAAAATGTAGTTAAACAGGATGTATAGTGTAGCGCATTTATTTTGAAGCCAGAAAAGTGATTGGTTTGAGAATGTGTCTTGACACGTTTTGATGTCGGATCGACTGCAATAAAAAAAGTCTCCTTTCGACTTCCTGCCGACCGTTTTTCATTTTTGTTGAGCTTTTATGTCATCTTACCTACTAAAGCAGTCACGGTAACAATCTAAATGTTATGTTATCACTGCACCTTAACCGTAATCTGAACACAGAAGTGAAGCAACACCCACTGAACGATGCGCTCAGCAGGCGTTTGCTGCAGGGATGTTGTCTCATCTCACAGCAAAAAAAGAGTCCCTTCTTGTCGGGAGAACAACTTGCCTTGACTTCGAACCTGATATTTCTATAAGGTAGACTTTCCTTTGTCCATTTCTGCTCGCTTGTAGCTCATCAGTAGCAAGTAAACTGCAGCCAAGTTCGCCCGCTAAGGCACCGCCCGAGGGTCAAAAAGTATGCGTGTGCGTTAATCGGCCGTTAATATAATTTGTGCCGTTATTGAAATTTATAGTTAATGCGTTATAGCATTAACTTTGACAGCCCTAATATAGTTACCTGCCTCTTGCTAGCAATTAAAAGAGAAAGATAAGTGGTCTTGACTCATAAGGATTGTGAATAATGGACTAAGTATAAATTTAAAAAAAGTGCAGTTCCACTTTCAGCCAACACTTTTATGCTGTTGCTTGTTCTGTAATAAGTGTTTAGTGGAATGTTTGATTTGGTATTTAAGATGTATTCTATCGCCATAGAGCCTATTAATGTTCGCCTCTCTTTGAAATACTACTACCTAGGGTTGTACAGTATACCGGTATTAGTAGAGTACCGCGATACCAATGAATAATTTTTGGTACTATACCGCCTCTGAATCGTACCAGTCCCGCACCCCCCGCCCCCGCGTCATTGTCACGTCGAGTCATTGCTGGTTTACGAGCAGACGAGCATGTTCGGCACACAATCACGGAGTACTTACAAGCAGACACAGTGTGTAGACAGAAAAGGGAGAACGGACGCATTTTGGCTTAAAATCTAAAGATAAAGGTGAAGTTGAAACACTGGAACGCACTCAGGAAGAAGTGCTTTAAGACATGGCTAGCTAGCTAGCGGCTAACGTCCATTCGCAGTCGGCAGTGTTTTATCTACTTGTAAATCACTAATCCTCGCCTCCATGGCGACACATAAAGTAAGTTTCTTACAAGTATCATCCCTGCAGGACGAGGAATAGCTAAACACGCTTCACTACACACCGTAGCTCACCGGCATCAAAATGTAAACAAACGTCATTGGTGGATCTACGCCTGACATACACTGTAATGATATCAAGTACAGGCACGTATCTAGTCGATACTACTATGATTACGTCAATATTTGTTGACATCACAACATCTTATTTAGTTTAAAAAAAATGTATATTATGTTTATAAACTCAGGAAATATGTCCCTGGACACATGAGGACTTTGAATATGACCAATGTATGATCCTGTAACTACTTGGTATCGGTGTGATACCCAAATATGTGATATCATCCAAAACTAATGTAAAGTATCAAATAACAGAAGAATAAGTGATTATTACATTTTAACAGAAGCGTAGAGAGAACATGTTAAAAGAGAAAGTAAGCAGATATTAACAGTAAATAAACAAGTAGATTAGTAATTAATTTTCTACCACTTGTCCTTTATAATGTTGACAAAATAATAGAATGATAAATGTGTCAATATGATACTGCATGTCAGCAGACTGGTTAGGAGCCTTTGTTTGTTTACTTAATTATAAAAGACAAGTTGTCTAGTATGTTCACTATTTTATTTAAGGACTAAATTGCAATTACAAACATATGTTTAATGTACCCTAAGATTTTTTGTTAAAATAAAGCCAATAATGCAATGTTTTTGTGGTCCCCATTTATTCAGAAAAAAAAAAAAAGTACCGAAAAGTATCGAAATAATTTTGGAACCGGTACCAAAATATTGGTATCGGGTCAACACTACTATTACCCAAGTTCACTGAAGAGCCTCAATCTCAGTGGAGGAGTGACTGTATAACAATTATAAAGAGCCTCCTTTCATTGGTACACTACTGACACAAATGACAGTCAAGTTTGCAGTGGTCTGCCCTTGAGTGTGGATATCAGGAAGTATGTTGGAGTATATGACAGGTTAACACTGCCATGTGCAGAACCCCTTGGTCCCGTGCTGCTTATCAGTGCCCCACACACTCGCTATTGTTCCGTCTTTCTTCAACACACAAGGACACACGTACACACTCTGTCACTCTGTTGAATTATATGTCACGCTGATCAGTTGAGTTCATTTGTAACGTGTTCAGATCTGCTCTGTTCTCATGACAGAAGCCGTATTATTTTTAGGCCATCACTTCCCACTAGCATCACAGGACTCCCCTTTCCCATGCCATTATTTATGTCTCTCTGCTTCTTTGACTCTTCTTGCCAGGCTCTCATGTGCTTTGTGTGTGTGTCAAGAGCAGAAGAATCAAACGAGAGAAAGGTTATGGTGCGATGCCTGCATATCACTAAACCGGGTTATGCACTGAATCGTAATGAATATGGAAATTACTGTGAAAAAGAAGTTGTAACGGTGCTAGAGAAGCATTGGTCTAAGGAGAGGAATGCAGTAAAACTTTGATTTACGAACCCCGCTTTTGTAAACTTTTGTTTGCGCTTTATTAATTTTGTGTCCTGCCTGCAGGCAAAAAGCAGGGCCCAGCATTTTCCGGAGGAAGAACCTTCCGCGTCACTTGTTGTGCAGTACGTTAATAGCCACTTCTTAGCAATTCAGCTTGTGGGCCTTTTTTGTGTGTTTTTTTTCCGGGGACGGCTACAGGATTTTTTCTCAACGGCTTGACCAATTGGTAGTGGGGGCTAATAAAAATAGATTTTCATGACTTCTTTTAAAAAAAAATCAATAAAATCAGTTATGATACACAGCACAAGCATGTTTGATAACAATATTTTAAATTAATTTGACCAAAGATTATTCAACGAAATAGTTAAAGGCCTACTGAAATGAATTTTTTTTATTTAAACGGGGATAGCAGATCTATTCTATGTGTCATACTTGATCATTTCGCGATATTGCCATATTTTTGCTGAAGGGATTTAGTATAGAACAACGACGATAAAGATTGCAACTTTTGGTATCTGATAAAAAAAAGGCTTGTAAAGTAGCGTGACGTAGTCAGTTGAACATATACGCAAAGTTCCCTATTGTTTACAATGATGGCCGCATGAAGTGAGAGAGATTCGGACCGAGAAAGCGACAATTTCCCCATTAATTTGAGCGAGGATGAAAGATTTGTGGATGAGTAAAGTGCAAGTGAAGGACTAGTGGGGAGTTGAAGCTATTCAGATAGGGAAGATGCTGTGAGAGCCGGGGGTGACCTGATATTCAGCTGGGAATGACTACAACAGTAAATAAACACAAGACATATATATACTCTATTAGCCACAACACAACCAGGCTTATATTTAACATGCCACAAATTAATCCTGCATAAAAACACCTGCGTGTTTGTTATGCTAGCTCCTAGCTCCTCTGCTAGCTCCTAGCTCCATAGAACACGCCAATACAATTCAAACACCTGATCAACACACACAATCACTCAGCCCAGAAGACCGTTCACCTAACCCAAGGTTCATAAGGCTTACATATTTTTAAAAAGTTACGTACGTGACGCGCACATACGGTCAAGTTATCAAATGTTTAGCAGCCAAGGCTGCATACTCACGGTACCTGATATTCAGCTGGGAATGACTACAACAGTAAATAAACACAAGACATATATATACTCTATTAGCCACAGCACAACCAGGCTTATATTTAATATGCCACAAATGAATCCTGCATAATAACACCAGCGTGTTTGTTATGCTAGCTCCTAGCTCCTCTGCTAGCTCCTAGCTCCATAGAACACGCCAATACAATTCAAACACCTGATCAACACACACAATCACTCAGCCCAAAAGACCGTTCGCCTAACCCAAGGTTCATAAAGCTTATATATTTTTAAAAAGTTACGTAAGTGACGCGCACGTACGGTACGGTACGTGTTATGCTAGCTCCTAGCTCCTATGCTAGCTCCTAGCTCCATAGAACACGCCAATACAATTCAAACAACTGATCAACACACACAATCACTCAGCCCAAAAGACCGTTCACCTAACCCAAGGTTCATAAAGCTTATATATTTTTAAAAAGTTACGTACGTGACGCGCACGTACGGTACGGTACGTGTTATGCTAGCTCCTAGCTCCTATGCTAGCTCCTAGCTCCATAGAACACGCCAATATAATTCAAACACCTGATCAACACACACAATCACTCAGCCCATAAGACCGTTCACCTAACCCAAGGTTCATAAAGCTTATATATTTTTAAAAAGTTACGTACATACGCAAAAAAAAGTTGCGCACATACGGTCAAGCGATCAAATGTTTAGAAGCCAAAGCTGCATAGTCACAGTAGCACGTCTGCGTCTTTAGCATCCAAATCAAAGTAATCCTGGTAAGAGTCTGTGTTGTCCTAGTTCTCTACAGGCGTCTGTGTATCGAAGTCAAAAGTCCTCCTGGTTAGAGTCTCTGTTATCCGAGTTCTTCCATCTTGACTGCATCTTTCGGGAATGTAAACAAAGAAGCGCCGGCTGTGTACTGTTGTGGCTGACTACGTTCGAAAAATACGTCCATTTCGCACCGACAACTTTCTTCTTTGCTTGCTCAGCTTCCTTCTTCATAATGCAATGAACATGATTGAAACAGATTCACGAACACAGATGTCCAGAATACTGTGGAATTATGAAATGAAAACAGAGCTTTTTCGTATTGGCTTCAATGTGGAAGGCATACCCGTGTTCGCCGGTCTACGTCACGCGCATACGTCATCCTCAGAGGCGTTTCGAACCGGAAGTTTAGCGGCAAATTTAAAATGTCACTTTATAAGTTAACCCGGCCGTATTGGCATGTGTTATAATGTTAAGATTTCATCATTGATGTATAAACTATCAGACTGCGTGGTCGGTAGTAGTGGGTTTCAGTAGGCCTTTAAGCAACAATGGCAAAAATGTTTCACGTGCAAAGGTGAAAGATACAGCAACTGACAGCGCTCATGTACTTGCTAATAACCAGACAACACGTCCAAAATTTGACAAGTGTGTGACAAGTGACATTTGTATTATAGATTGTGGCAAGTGTTATCCATTTGACTGCTCAGAATGCCAATTGGTAAACATCTGCTATTTTAGTGTAAAATATATCCATATTTATCTAGAGTTAAAAAAATAAAATAAAATATATATATATATATATATATATATATATATATATATATATATATATATATATATATATATATATATATATATATATATATATATATATATATATATATATATATATATATAATATACTGTATATTGTGATTTGTTTTACCTTGCACGCAGCTCTATATTAATATACCATATGTATATTGTATGAGGACATCTTCACTTGTGAGGGGGGGGGAGACGGCACAGACAACAGGGGCGTAGTATTTAACACTATGACTTATTATTTATATATATATATATATATATATATATATATATATATATATATATATATATATATATATATATATATATATATATATATGTATATATATATATATATATGTATATATATATATATATATATATATATATATATATATATATATATATATATATATATATATATATATATATATATATGTATGTGTGGGAAAAAAATCACAAGACTATTTCATCTCTACAGGCCTGTTTCATGAGGGATTTCCTCAATCCTCAGGAGATTTTAATGGAAGCATTCACATACCATGGTTTATATAGGGCACAGAGCGGGTGGGTACAGGCAGGCGTGGGGGCGTGGTGATTGACTCATGTGTTACCTAGGAGGTGTTTCCTTCTGTGACGGCATGCTGATACAATTTCGCTGCGCTTGTTGAGGGATGACAACTCTGGGCGGTATATGATAAACAGTTGCTCTTTTAAGCATAGGTTGCATCTTTTGTTACCACTGTTGTAAGGTGTGCTGGATGCAAGAATTTGCCATGTTATTGAGTATTCAACATTATTGTCTTTGAGATTCCAAATGTGTTTGCTGAGTTCTGTAGTGTTCCGGAGTCTTTTGCATCTGAAAGAAGCCTTGTGATTGTTCCATCTGGTTTTGAATTCTCCCTCAGTTAATCCTACGTATGTGTCGGATGTGTTAATGTCCTTGCGTATTACCTTTGCTTGGTAAACAACTGATGATTGTAAGCACCCCCCGTTGAGAGGGCAATCAGGCTTCTTGCGGCAGTTACAGCTTTTGTCGGTTTTGGAGTCGTTCTGCCTGGTGGTGGGCGGCTCCTTTTCAATTGCTTTATTGTGGTTTGAAATTATTTGCCGCATGTTGTTCATGCAGCTGTAGCTCAATTTAATGTTGTTCTTGTTGAATACTTTTCTTAGGGTGTTGCCTTTGGGGAAGTGTTTGTCGATCAGGGTGAGGAATTTGTGGCCAATATTAGTTGAGACGTTTTTGCTGTATGGGGGGTTGTACCAGATAATGTTGTTTCGTTTTCTGCTCCTTTTTGGTTGGTTTCCTGGCGTGGGTTCGTAGGTGAGGGTGAAGTTGTATCCGCATTCATCAAGTGCTTTTTGGTACGGGGGGGTTGCTTTGTCGAATTCAGCTTTGCTAGATGACAGCATCGATAGTCTTTTATTAATTCCGGTAGGTATCCTTTTCGTGGTGGTGGGTGGGTGGTTGCTGTCATGGTGCACGTATTGGAGTGTTGTGTTGGGTTTCGTGAATGGTCGGTAGCTGTTATTCCTCAGGTTGAAAGTGACGTCGAGGAAGTTGACGGTTTGCTTGTTGGCTTCAATTGTGATCCGTAGACCGTTCTCTTTGAAGATTTGGCATATACGCTTCTTGGTATTCTCGCTGCTCCTTGGCGAGGCGCGACACACTGCCAGTCCGTCATCACGGTAAATACCAAGGTTCAGGTTGAGGCTAGCGAGCTGGGAGAGGAGGAAACTCCCAACAAGTTCGCACGTTTCTGCTCCGTCGAAACTCCCCATAGTGACGTCGAATGTTGAATTGTTCTTTTTTTGCCATGGTGTACCGTTGCGGAAGAGTATGGAGTTCTTTGCGTGGATGATGATGTTTCTTTCGTTGCCTGTGATTGAGTCGTAGTCCGAGGCAAAGTCTAGTGCTTTGGTCAGTAGGTCTTGCGTGATGGAAGGGTAAAATTCTTCGACATCGAAGGAGATGAAGTTGTGCTGTTGTTTGTCTTGGATGTTGCTGAACCATTTGATTACTGCTGCTGTATTTCTCCATTGGTTGAGTGGTGTTTTGTCTGTAATTTTTGTGTTGATTCTGTCCAGGATTGTTTTGCTGATTTTTCCTATTTCGGATTTAGTTGGGTTTATTAGTCGGCTATATATATATATATATATATATATATATATATATATATATATATATATATATATATATATATATATATATATATATATATATATATATATATATATATATAATAACAAACAATACATATAACAAACAAGGGTATGGAATGTGACTAAATCCAAAAGGGTATATGGTGTGTGACTATGTGTTGGAATTAACTGTTGAGTGTTATCGTAAATGTTGAGCGAGAAGCGGAAGTCCTGGAGGGGAAAGTCACGCTCGAATGTCCGTGAGACAGGAAGGTTGTCGGGCGGTATAGCGAGGCGTCAAAAGGTCCGTGTCCAAGCGGGAGGTTGAGGATCGAGGGAGGAAGTCCGGAATCCAGAGGGGAACAACAAGGAAGAGTAGACGCACAGCTCGTCACAAGGAACGAAAGCAGACTGCAGGAAGGACGACAAGGAAGACACGAGACTAATCAAACACGGGGAAGAAAACACAGAGAGCAAAAAGCAAGATTGCATAGAGCACGATGATCGATTACGGTACTACAACAGATGACTACGTTCTGGCCCCGGATAGCAGGACCTCTCATTAGCGCCAGGTGCGTTGAGTGCTGATGGAAAGCAGCTGCTTGCTGCCGCCGGAGTGACGTGTGCAGGAGATGAGCGCCCGTGGGCGTGTCCCGAGGCGCGCTCCGCGGGACTCCTTGAGGACTGCACAGCGGCATATGCTGGCGCCGTGACAACCAGCCCTAAAACTATGTACAGCAAAGAGAGAAGAAAAATAGTAAAGTTGCATGTTTTATTACACAGAAAAATAACACAAAATACAACCTTTATTTACAACATCCAGTAAGATATGTACAAAAATATACATATTTACAAAGAACAAGTTACATTACACAGTATGTATGCTGTATATAAAACCACAGCCAGGTAATTGCTAAAGGTAAGTAAGTGAAATCAAAAGATGATTTATTGCCTACTTCCTCATTATTCTAAGCCACTTCCACGGAACTCACATCTCGGACAAGAATACACGTCACACTCACATAAATATACACATATGAACTTGTTAAAATCATTTGGATGTATTTTTGTACAACACACCTAAATAAGTATACTGTAGTAGGCTATACTTGATGCTAGTTCATTTGTGATTTTCAGTCAAATTGATTACAATCATGTAATAGGCTTTCAACATACCTTTTGATACAAATTGTTGTTAAGTCTGCTCTTTTTAACTAGGGTCATGACCTGAAAAAGCAGGAGACAGCAAGCAGTGTGCAGGTAAACAGGTATTTAATGTCCAAAAGTCCAAATTACAAACTTGATTGATTGATTGATTGATTGATTGAGACTTTTATTAGTAGGTTGCACAGTGAAGTACATATTCCGTACAATTGACCACTAAATGGTAACACCCGAATAAGTTTTTCAACTTGTTTAAGTCGGGGTCCACTTAAATTGATTCATGATACAGATATATACTATCATATATACTATCATCATAATACAGTCATCACACAAGATAATCACATTGAATTATTTACATTATTTACAATCAGGAGTGTGGAGGGGGGGGTGGGGTGGGGGGGTGGGGATATGGACATCAAGTAGTGGACATAGAGAGAGAGAGAGAGAGAGAGAGAGAGAGATCAGAAGGCATAAGAAAAAGAATCTGCATTTGATTGTTTACATTTGATTATTAGCAATCCGGGGAGGGTGTTAGTTTAGGGTTGTAGCTGCCTGGAGGTGAACTTTTATAGCGGTTTTGAAGGAGGATAGAGATGCCCTTTCTTTTATACCTGTTGGGAGCGCATTCCACATTGATGTGGCATAGAAAGAGAATGAGTTAAGACCTTTGTTAGTTCGGAATCTGGGTTTAACGTGGTTAGTGGAGCACCCCCTGGTGTTGTGGTTATGGCGGTCATTTACGTTAAGGAAGTAGTTTGACATGTACTTCGGTATCAGGGAGGTGTAGCGGATTTTATAGACTAGGCTCAGTGCAAGTTGTTTAACTCTGTCCTCCACCTTGAGCCAGCCCACTTTAGAGAAGTGGGTAGGAGTGAGGTGGGATCTGGGGTGGAGGTCTAGAAGTAACCTGACTAGCTTGTTCTGAGATGTTTGGAGTTTAGATTTGAGGGTTTTGGAGGTGCTAGGGTACCAGGAGGTGCATGCGTAATCGAAAAAGGGTTGAACGAGAGTTCCCGCCAGAATCCTCAAGGTGCTTTTGTTGACCAGAGAGGAAATTCTGTAGAGAAATCTCGTTCGTTGGTTAACCTTTTTGATTACCTTGGTTGCCATTTTATCACAGGAAAGGTTAGCCTCTAGAATGGAACCTAGGTAGGTGACCTCATCTTTCCTGGTGATGACACTGTCACCTACTTTTATGGTGAAGTGATTGACTCTCTTAAGTTTGATGTGGGACCCAAACAGGATGGATTCTGTTTTACCCAAGTGGATGGATAGCGGGTTAAACGCACAGAAACACACAGGGACGAAAGTAGCTGGCAGAGAGCTCAGTGAAGTGAAGAGAAGGGAACCAAAGGCACAGAAAAAAAAACCCAAAAACGACATAAAAGAACGACCTGGCCGAACAGATCGTAACAAATTGTACCAATTCGGTTGCCTTTGTGCAAAAGGTGTGGGCAAAAGACCTCAGCCAAGAAAGCCACACACTCAGCCTTTGCCTTTTTGGCTGTTGGGGTGCTTGGATGACATTAATACAGTCAAAACAGGGGGAAAAAACAATAGGATATGTTGATTGGATAACTATGGAGTAGTGTTTTAACGATACCAATTTTTTGGTACCGGTACTAAAATTATTTTGGTTCTTTTCGCTACTTTTCTAAATAAAGGGAACCACAAAAAAATGGCATTATTTTCTTTATTTTAACAACAATTCTTAGGGTACATTAAACATATGTTTCTTATTGTAGTTAAGTCCTTAAATAAAATAGTGAACATACTAGACAACTTGTCTTTTAGTAGTAAGTAAACAAACAAAGGTTCCTAATTAGTCTGCTGACATATCCAGTAACATATTGTATCATTTATCATTCTATTATTTTGTCAACATTATCATGGACAAGTGATAGAAAATGTATTATTAATCTACTTGTTCATTTACTGTTAATATCTGCTTACTTTCTCTTTTAACATGTTCTGTCTACACTTCTGTTACAATGTAATAATCACTTATTATTCCCTTGTTTGATACTTTACATTAGTTTTGGATGATACCACATATTTGGGTATCAATCCGATACCAAGTTGTTACAGGATCATGCATTGGTCATATTCAAAGTCCTTATGTGTCCAGGGACATATTTCAATCAATCAATCAATCAATCAATGTTTATTTATATAGCCCTAAATCACAAGTGTCTCAAAGGGCAGCACAAATTTCCTGAGTTTATAAACATAATATACATTTTAAATAAACAAAAGTACATGTTGTGATGACAAAAATATTGACGTAATCATTGTAGTATCGACTAGATACGTGCCTGTACTAGATATTATTACAGTGGATGTCAGGTGTAGATCCACCAATGGCATTTGTTTACATTTTGATGCCGGTGAGCTACGGTGTGTAGTGAAACATGTTTAGCTATTCCTCGTCCTGCAGGGATGATACTTGTAAGAAACTTACTGTATTTGTCGCCATGAGGACCAGGATTAGTGATTTAGAAGTAGCTAAAACACTGCAGACGGCGGATGGATGTTAGCCTCTAGCTAGCTAGCCATGTCTTAAAGCACCTCTTTTTGAGGGTGTTTCAGTGTTATAACTTCACCTTTATCGTTAGTTTTTACGCCAAAATGCGTTTGTTCTCCCTTTTCTGTCTACACACTGTGTCTGCTTGTAAGTACATGATTGTGTGCCGCCAAACATGCTCCTCTACTCGTAAACCAGCAATGTCACGACTTCAGAGACGGTATAGTACCGAAAATGATTCATTAGTATTGCGGTACTATACTAATACCGGTGTACCGTACAACCCTACTATGGAGCAATACTAACAAATAAGATAGTGCCAAATAAGGGGAAATTGAGGAACACAAAAGTTCTTACCTTTCAGCGCTCTGGAGGAACGCGCCAAAAAAGTTTGCATCCACGCTGTGATTCGGCTGCCAAAAGACATAACTGGGAAATAAGTAGCTGAGATAGGCTCCAGCGCCCCCCGCGACCCCGAAGGGAATAAGCGGTAGAAAATGGATGGATGGATGGAAGTGTGATTGGCCATTGAAAGATGAAAAAAAACAGCAGGTATCAATAGGTAAGGAAAGTTGAATTTGCAGAATAGAGCCCGAAAATGCTGGGGGGACTCAACTGGGGATACACAGATTCCTGACAGTGTTATAGCGCTCCTCGACCCGGCGTAGTGCCATCCCTATTTTTTTGCTTTTTGAAAAGTTTTGTCCACTTTGCTAACATAAAAGGAGTTCCACAAAGACAACAGACCTGGGTGGAAAGAAGGAGGGAATCGCTGTGGAGAAGAAAAAAAAACGACTTTGCGATGAGTACATTAATGGTGCACAAGTATGGAAGAATCAACGAAGCAGACCAGACTTTTCTGTCTCTCTGCATAAAGTGAAATATTTTTCAAGTTATTGCACATTAGTCAAATGTTTGGCACCTTAAAACAGGAAAATGTCTATTGACAGTGTAAAAATAACATATTTGTGCCTGGACTACAGCTGCTGCTTTGGAAAATAAAAATACCGTACTTGTGCAGAAGTCTCCCAAAAAACCTTTTCCATTCATGGAGATATCCGCTGACGTCACATGTTGGTAAACGTCACATAGCTCAAACCATTATTTTAGATTCTAAAATAATGGTTTGAGCTATGTGAATAAGAATTCAAACCATGGAGGTGTTTAGGAGATATTAATGAAACAATTTTGCTTTGTTCTAAAATTTAGAACAAAGCAAAATTGAAACTAAACACCTCCATGGTTTGAATTCTTATTCTCGGCACATTAAGGAATCCCCAACCCCCAATACACAAAAACAGGGGCCAAAAGGCAAAAAAGTGGGTTTTGCGTTACATAAACCTAGAAACGCAAATATTGGAAAAGTGTTAAATATGATAAGAATAATACTTGTGTATACAGTTTGTACTGATGTATAGAGTATGTACTTATAACAAAGGTTGAAGGTAACTGTGGAAACACAATCAGGTGCAACTTGAGAAACACCTTGCAAACAACAACAATCATTTGAAATTAAGGCTGTATATGCCTATTTGTAGTGTCAAAAGCCTTTAAAACACCATTCTCTCTCTTTATAATTAATTCCTCTTTCTCATTTCCTGTGTAACTGTGGATTTTTTTGCTATAATCTTTTAATGATATGCAAAATGACCCAGAGTGTCACGACGTGGACTATGACGACGCAAATTACTGCGTGGATTGCTTTCCCGGAATGCAAGCGAACCAGACTGGACATGGCGTGAAGGTAAATAATAATTTAATTTTTAACTCCAAAAAGTGTAAACAAAACGCGCGCACAAGGCGGAGAACAAACTTGGCCATGAAAACAATAAACTAGCACAAAGGCAAAACTATGAACATAAAACAAACAACACTTACTGTGGCATGAGCAGAGCATGAAATTAACATCAACATAAAACTATGAACAGGCATGAGTAGTAGAGGTATCAGAGGTAGCATGGGTAGCATGGGTAGCATGGGTAGCGGAGGTAATGTCGCCAGGCCGACTGCCTGGCAACTACAAGCTTAAATAATAGTGACATGATTAGTGACAGGTGCGTGAGTCCAAAACGTGAAACAGGTGAAAACTAATGGGTTGACATGGTAACCAAACAATGGAGCGTAAACAGGAACTAAAAAGAGTCTTAAACCAACAGGACATAACTAAAACAAAACATGGTTGATTGATTGATTGAGACTTTTATTAGTAGGTTGCACAGTGAAGTACATATTCCGTACAATTGACCACCAAATGGTAACACCCGAATACATTTTTCAACTTGTTTAAGTCGGGGTCCACTTAAATGGATTCATGATACAGATATATACTATCAGATATATACTATCATCATAATACAGCCATCACACAAGATAATCACATTGAATTATTTACAATCCGGGGTGTGGAGGGGGGGTGTGGGGGGTTAGGTTTGGTTGTTACCATCAGTCATCAACAATTGAGAACAGAGAAATGGATATTGGAACAGTTTAGGTCTGACTTGGTAGGATATGGACAGCAAGTAGTGGGCATAGAGAGAGAGAGAGAGCAAGAGAGAGAGAGAGAGAGAGAGAGAGAGAAAGAGAGAGAGAGAGAGAGAGTGAGAGAGAGATGAAAAGGCATAAGAAAAAGTATCTGCATTTGTTAGTTTACATTTAATTATTAACAATCCGGGGAGGGTATATCACAAAGACATGACACAGAGAGAGCCTTGGTCATGAACCAACAAACACAGACAAAATGATCGAAGGTCCTAACACCTCAGAACAGGGGTGTCAAACATATTTTAGATCCGGGGTCACATGGAGAAAAACCTACTCCCAAGTGGGCCGGACTGGTAATATCACAGCATGATAACTTAAAAATAAAGACAACTTCAGACTGTTTTCTTTGTTTAAAAATAGAACAAGCACATTGTAACCCGGGTGACAAAACCCCATTAACTATCCTTTCTATTTATTTATTTTATTCGTCGTCTAAGCTGTCCTTGCGTGCGTCATTACGTCACGCGGTCACGTGACCTAACGCGGCTGTCAGAATAGCATAAAACCCGGAAGTGGGCTGCTACCGGTGAGAGCGAGAGGGACACGCTGTGTGAGGTTGCTGCAGGTATGTGACTCAGTTTTACGCTTTTAATGATTAACTAAGCCTTCTAAACTGACATGTAATAATGTCGAACTGTAGGAGCCGACTACCGGAGCCGTGGGTCGTCCCGCGGGAGTGTTTGAGTGTGATTATCTGCGGAATTGGTGAGTTGCATTTGTGTAGCTTTACGTAGCCTAGCCGCTGCTGCATTCGTTTTGAATGGAGCTGTTAGCATCTACTTATATGCCGGTTTCTCTGAATATAGTAACACTTTGAATGAAATGTTGTCACTGTTAAACAATTGTCTGATTGTCCTTGGTTTGTTTTACTTGCTGATGGTTATCAGTGCTATGCATCCAAGGCACTTTATGAAGCAGTCCAGTTAATCACTGTGTCTGCTAGCACTAATTGTGGATGCAGTGTTTACATTTTGATACCATTTAGAGAAATGAATATTTTGATATAACAATTATTATATTATTTATTCTAATTGGATTTATGAATTTATTGTACAATATTAAGGAATACACTTTGCTATTTGAATACAGTTGTATTATTTAGGAAAAACAGAGGGTGGCTGCTAAGGAGCCTCCTACCCGCCCGGGGCTCGGTTGGGTGGATTCAGTTCAGTTGGTTGGTTCGGTTCCAGGCATAAAACTTCAGACTCTAGTTCGGGTTCTAAGCTCGCCATCCAACCTGGCCTGTATAAAAGGGCAGGACCAGTCAAATTTCCAGTGTGCACACAAAAGAAAATACATTCAAATACTAAATCCCTTCTTTTTCACCAAAACGCAACATGTTCATTGCGGTCCTCCTGAACATTCACCTTTCCCCCGTCCCTTCACTAAAACCCCTCTGGACACTGCTACCACAACGTGGACTTTGCGGGGCCGTTTAAATGAACTCTGAATTGTGTTGCGCCTATACCATCGTTGGTAGAAAAATAAGGATTGAATTAAGTACATCATTTGTTGTAAATATTGAACGTTTCTGTCAACTTGTGGAATATGTGAATGTCTATTTGAATTTACATGTTAATGTTTGTTTGTTATTTTTCCTATTATTCTTTAATATAATTTGGTACCATTTAAACTTGAAACCTGTGTTCAGTCTTTATTACTCTCCATTCCTAGAGCTGAATTTAGTTTCTTCTGATCTAGCCCAGACATATCATTCACTGTTTTATTTAGTACTTGTAAAGTGCTTTATTAAAGTAACATACCGGTTACATAAAGTGGCGAGATAGCCAGGAGTGGAGAGAAATAACTGAACACATGTTTTGTGGTACTTATATTGTTGTTTTGGAAAAATGGAAATATTCGAGAAACGTGGCATTAAGATTCCAAATGCAGTTTTGATCAAAGACGCGACAAAAACTAAAACTGACGATGAAGTAGTTGAATTTTTACAGCAGTACGGGTCTATTTCAAAAACAGAAATTATAGATTAACCCGAATCTGATTTTCATTGTTCGATTGTCGTAGAGTACAGCTCGGGTGCCGCATTGGTTGCGTTACGTCCACTTCTGCCGTATACGTATGTGTGCGATACGGAAAAAGTGGCTTATGAAATTTTAGACCTCGCTACAGTCTGCGTGGACGAAGTAGGGAAGCTAAAGACCAATGATTACCTCTCCGAGCTAGAAAGAGTTGTGAAACTTACCGGCCAAGATTTTTCGGTCATTCTAAGTGGGGTGATGTCTCTGCTTGGTCAGAAGGTCAACAAGCTCCACACCACCGCCACTGAGGATGAGGCTCTTTCTGAAGACAGTAAAAAGCATTCGGCTGATCTTGCCGCTTCGAACCAGCACTTGGAACTGCCGCCACGAGTCCAGCCAGATCCTACAGCCCAAATCGGCGCAAGACCCCCTCCGCCAGCCATGTTGCACGGTAATCTCAACCCACCTGAAGTTCAACGTTATGTAGTCGAACATATCGTGAAGAACGACGATAGCGCTATGAACCTGTCAGCGCAGCTTCTCAGAGGCTTCTCAGGAAGATCACCCAGATCTCCAACAGAGTCCGACTATGACACATGGCGTGCCGGGGTAGAGCTGCTACTAAAGGATCCTGCCGTGTCTGACCTACAGCGCTCACGCAAGATCTTCAATAGCTTGCTACCACCTGCTGCGGATATGGTGAAGCACCTGAAACCAGACGCTCCTCCAGCCGTGTATCTACAGACACTTGACTCAGCATACGGCACGGTCCAGGGTGGTGATGAGCTATACGCCAAGTTTATGGACACGTTCCAGGATGCTGGAGAGGAACCGTCTAAATATCTACAACGTCTACAGGTTGGCGCTGAACCAGGCTGTGAAACGAGGCGGTGTACTGAACAAAGACTTTGAAAGACATCTTTTGACTCCGTTTTGCCTTGGCTGTTGGGATAACTTCCTAATAACAGAACTCCAACTGAAACCAAGGAAAAAGAACCCTCCAACGTTTGCTGAATTTCTGCTCTTGCTGCGAACTGAAGAGGATCGTGCAGCAGCCAAGGCCATCCGCATGCAGCAACATCTCGGCTCTTCACGCTCCAGGGCTGCAAACCATGCACAGTACGCCTACACAAACAGTGCAGAGAGGGGAGAGATTGCTGCTCTCACCAACGTCACGCAGCAGCTCGCTAAACAGCTGGCCGACATCCAGAAGCAGCTCGCAACACTCACTGCTGCCCAGTCAAGATCCTGTGAGTCTGCTGCTTTCAAGCCCACGCCTGGTGGTATGTCGGGTAAGGGCCAGGGGGTGGGGAAGCAACCAAAGAACCCTTCTTCTGTTCCCAAGTCTGGCTACTGCTATCGGTGTGGTGAAGATGGTCACATAAGGACATACTGTGATAACCCCCCGAACCCTGCATTTGTTGCTGCTAAGAAGAAACAGTTTGCAGAAAAGCAACAAAGCTGGCAAATATCTAACTTCTCTTCCAGACCATCTTTAAACTAAAGTCAGTTCCAGTTGTGGGGAAAACCGGAACTGTTGTGGACCCACAATGTCCCAATCCGAAGAAGAAACATGTCAAATGTCAAGAAATAACCCAAAGCCCTACAGCTGTTCCATCCCGGTTACCTAAAGGCTTGGTCAGATCCCGCCGTACAGCAAACATCCAAATCGCTGGCGAAGAATTCAACTGTTTGTTGGACACCGGATCGCAAGTAACTACGATCCCAGTCTCGTTCTACAACCAGCATTTTGCGGACCAGCCGGTGAAACCCCTGCGTGACTTACTGCAAGTTGAAGAAGCTGCGGGACAGGTCGTTCCGTATCTCGGATATGTGGAGATGGTGGTCACCTTTCCAAGAGAGTTCCTGGGAGCTGATTTTGACGTCTCAACGCTAGCACTGGTTGTTCCTGACGACAAAGCTCATCAGTCCCAGGTGTTAATCGGCATGAATACACTGGAGCCGTTATACAAACAGCATTTGGGGAGTGACTTCTCCAACTTCCAGCCGACGACAAATGGCTACAGAGCAGTGCTGCAACTACTGCAAATACGCCACCAGCAACAACAACAAGGCTGTGACGGAGTTATGAGGTTAGCCAGTAAGTCGCCGGTCCTCATCCCTGCTGGGCGCACCACAGTCGTCGATGGCTCAATCCCCACCAACATGCTGTCTCCCGGTCAGTGGGCGCTTGTGGAGCATCCCGCCTCACCACTGCCAGGTGGGCTGTGTGTCAAAAATTCTTTGATTATGCTCCCAAGCCACTCCCACAACAATATTCCTGTCATCCTGAGTAACGAGTCGGACCAGGATGTGACCATCCCACCTCTCTCCACCATCGCAGAACTTGCCGTGTCACCGCAGATCTTGTTGCACAGCATGTCAACAAGCTGTTCACCATCTGAAAGTCCTCACATCAATCTAAAGCTGAATTTTGGAGAGTCACCTATTCCACCGGAGTGGAAGGCAAGAATCACGGAGAAACTCCATCAGATCCCGGACGTCTTCGCACTCAGTGAACTGGATTTTGGACGCACGAACAAGGTGAAACATCACATAAAACTGGATGACGAAACTCCGTTCAAACACAGAGCCAGACCCATTCACCCTCATGACATCAAGGCCGTCCGACAACATCTCAGAGACCTGCTGGAGGCTGGTGTCATTCGTGAATCAGAGTCGCCATTTTCATCACCAATTGTCGTGGTCCGTAAGAAGAACGGGGACATACGCTTGTGCATCGACTACAGGAAGCTGAACCTTCAAACGGTTAAAGACGCCTACCCCTTGCCAAATCTGGAGGAGTCTCTTTCCGCTTTGACCGGTTCCAAATGGTTCAGCGTTCTCGATTTGAAATCTGGATATTACCAGATCGAGATGAACGAAGAAGACAAAGCTAAGACAGCTTTCGTGACGCCTATCGGATTTTGGGAATTCAACCGAATGCCCCAAGGGATAACAAACGCTCCATCCACATTTCAGCGATTAATGGAGAAAAGCATGGGGGATCTCCATTTAAAGGAAGTTCTGGTTTTTCTAGACAATCTCATCGTGTTTTCGGATTCGCTGGAAGAACATGAGCGGAGACTGCTGCGGGTATTGCATCGTCTAAAAGAATATGGTCTGAAGCTCTCTCCAGAGAAATGTAAATTTTTCCAGAAGTCTGTCAAGTACTTGGGACATATAGTTTCGGAGAAGGGAGTCGAGACCGATCCGGACAAAATCCTTGCTTTAAAAACCTGGCCAATTCCAAGAACTTTGAAGGAGCTCAAGTCGTTCCTGAGATTGGCTGGATATTACCGGAGGTTCATAAAGGGGTACTCCGTCATCGCCAAACCTCTCAATGATTTGACGCGGGGGCTATACACCTACCTCCAAGTCCCAGAAGAGATCGAGTCCAGCAAAGTTTCAAGACAGGAAACAGCCCTTCGGAGAGCGATGGACGCCTACCTGCCAGCAAGCTTTCGAAACCCTCATTGAGAAGTTGACCAGTTCCCCAGTCCTTGGCTTCGCCGACCCAAAACGACCATACATATTGCATACTGACGCCAGGACCACAGGGCTTGGAGCGGGTCTTTACCAAGACCAAGAAGGCCAGCTGAGAGTAATCGCTTACGCCAGCCGGGGCCTGTCAGCGAGCGAATCAAGGTATCCTGCACACAAGTTAGAATTCCTTGCGCTGAAGTGGAGTGTGTGTGAGAAGTTTCATGACTACTTGTACGGGGCCCACTTTGTGGTAGTGACTGACAACAACCCACTCACTTACCTGTTAACATCGGCAAAGTTGGATGCCGCCAGTCATAGATGGCTTGCTGCCCTGTCCACCTACACTTTCAAGCTGCAGTATCGAGCCGGGAAGCAGAACCTCGATGCCGACGCTCTATCACGCCGCCCTCACAATCAATCAATCAATCAATGTTTATTTATATAGCCCTAAATCACAAGTGTCTCAAAGTGTCTCAACCAGCCTGCTGACCTGTCAGGGCAGAAGGACTGGGACCTGATTAACAAATTCAAGGAAGAGCATGTTGTTGAACCGAGTGAAGTGGAAGAACTCGACCCAGACATCGTATCTGCCATCTGCCACCGCTGTCTTGTCACCAGTCAGCCCAGCAGTTCCGCAGGAAGTCAGATCACCCTGGTCGAGTCTCTGAGTCTATCAGCCAACGCAGTCCCTGACTGCTACGGCAGTGAAGACCATCATGGCCTACCAGTTGTTCCCACCCTGTCACATCTGGACCTCAAGGAAAAGCAACAGGCTGACCCAGTTATCAGAGAGGTCATTCACCAGATGGACACTGGGGAAAAAGTTCCCCCAACTGCAAGGAGTGAACTCCCGGACCTTGCACTGTTGCTAAGGGAGTTGAATCGTCTTGAGATACAAGAGGACATCTTGTACCGGAGGAGGCATGACGGAGAACAAGTCTCTTTCCAGCTGGTGTTACCGGAGGAGTTGAAGTCCGTAGTCCTGACCAGTTTGCATGACGACATGGGTCCCCTGGGCATAGAGCGGACTTTGGACCTTGTACGCACCCGTTTTTTTCTGGCCTCGTATGGCAGCTGACGTGGAGAATAAAATCAAGACCTGCAATCGTTGTGTGAGACGCAAGGCACTTCCTGAAAGATCAGCACCACTCGTCAACATCAAGACGAGTCGTCCTTTGGAGTTGCTCTACATGGACTACTTGTCACTCGAACCCGATCAAAGCAATATTAAAGACATTCTGGTTTTCACCGATCACTTCACAAAGTTTACAATAGCCATACCCACCGCAAACCAAAAGGCGAAGACAGTGGCAAAGTGTCTATGGGAGAACTTCATCGTGTGCTACGGAATACCTGAACGTCTCCACTCGGATCAAGGACCTGACTTTGAGTCTAAATTGATAAAAGAACTGTGCCAACTCGCTGGGATCGTAAAGACCAGGACAACCCCTTACCATCCTCGGGGAAACCCAGTTGAGAGGTTCAACCGGACCCTACTCTGCATGCTTGGGACCCTTGAGAACAAGAGGAAAGCCAAATGGAAGGAACACGTAAAACCGTTAGTGCACGCTTACAACTGCACGAGAAACGATGTCACCGGTTTTACGCCGTATGAACTGATGTTTGGCCGTTCACCGCGACTCCCGGTAGATCTGGCCTTTGGCTTACCTGTGCGGGGAAGACAAGCCACCTCTCATTCCCAATATGTTGAGAACCTGCGGTCCAGACTTGAAGAGAGTTTTGAAATTGCTTCGAAGAATGCTGCTAAATCTGGCGGAAGGAAAAAAACTCGTTTCGATCAGCGAGGCAGTCCGTCGAGTTTGGAGGAAGGAGATAAGAGTTCTCGTGCGTAATGTCAGGCTGCGTGGCAAGCACAAGATTGAAGACAAGTGGAGCATGATGTTTACGTCGTTGTGAAGCGTGCCGGGGACCTCCCGGTGTACACAGTTCGGCCTGAGAACAGGGCAGATAGACCCAATCGTACGCTCCACAGAGATCTACTCCTCCCATGCTCCTTTCTGCCAGCTAGTGGTGGTTCAGATCCATTGCCAGTTACAATGTCGATCCTGTTTCAGAAACTGTGCACTTACCTGCCAATGGAGAGTCCTCTGCTGAATCTGAAGCTTCTTTACCTGTGAAAGAAGAGAAACCAGAGCTCCTTGACCAGGCAGAGGCATCACCCTGCCAAACCGAGCCGTTGCTCGGTCCGACAGAATTACCACCTGAAGCTGCGAACTTGCCTGATAGTGTCGTTGAAACCACGCCTGTGATCAGTCGTCCTAGTCGTCAGCGTCAACCTCCTAATCGCCTTCAATATGCGGCGTTAGGTAATCCTTTCATTTCCGTCGTTCAGACGCTATTTCATGGTTTAGTCAATGCCTATGACAAAGCATTCACTACCTATGCAGCAAACAACCTTTTGAAATTGGATGTTTGTGACGTTTAGCATGCATCAGGAGTTGCATGATCTAAAGGGGGGAGGATGTGACCCGGGTGACAAAACCCCATTAAATATCCTTTCTATTTATTTATTTTATTTGTCGTCTAAGCTGTCCTTGCGTGCGTCATTACGTCACGCGGTCACGTGACCTAACGCGGCTGTCAGAATAGCATAAAACCCGGAAGTGGGCTGCTACCGGTGAGAGCGAGAGGGACACGCTGTGTGAGGTTGCTGCAGGTATGTGACTCAGTTTTACGCTTTTAATGATTAACTAAGCCTTCTAAACTGACATGTAATAATGTCGAACTGTAGGAGCCGACTACCGGAGCCGTGGGTCGTCCCGCGGGAGTGTTTGAGTGTGATTATCTGCGGAATTGGTGAGTTGCATTTGTGTAGCTTTACGTAGCCTAGCCGCTGCTGCATTCGTTTTGAATGGAGCTGTTAGCATCTACTTATATGCCGGTTTCTCTGAATATAGTAACACTTTGAATGAAATGTTATCACTGTTAAACAATTGTCTGATTGTCCTTGGTTTGTTTTACTTGCTGATGGTTATCAGTGCTATGCATCCAAGGCACTTTATGAAGCAGTCCAGTTAATCACTGTGTCTGCTAGCACTAATTGTGGATGCAGTGTTTACATTTTGATACCATTTAGAGAAATGAATATTTTGATATAACAATTATTATATTATTTATTCTAATTGGATTTATGAATTTATTGTACAATATTAAGGAATATACTTTGCTATTTGAATACAGTTGTATTATTTAGTATTTAGTATTTGAATGTATTTTCTTTTGTGTGCACACTGGAAATTTGACTGGTCCTGCCCTTTTATACAGGCCAGGTTGGATGGCGAGCTTAGAACCCGAACTAGAGTCTGAAGTTTTATGCCTGGAACCGAACCAACCAACTGAACTGAATCCACCCAACCGAGCCCCGGGCGGGTAGGAGGCTCCTTAGTAGCCACCCTTTGTTTTTCCCTTCTTTTTCACCAAAACGCAACGTGTTCATTGCGATCCTCCTGAACATTCACCTTTCCCCCGTCCCTTCACTAAAACCCCTGTGGACACTGCCACCACAACGTGGACTTTGCGGGGCCGTTTAAATGAACTCTGAATTGTGTTGCGCCTATACCATCGTTGGTAGAAAAATAAGGATTGAATTAAGTACATCATTTGTTGTAAATATTGAACATTTCTGTCAACTTGTGGAATATGTGAATGTCTATTTGAATTTACATGTTAATGTTTGTTTGTTATTTTTCCTATTATACTGTAATATAATTTGGTACCATTTAAATTTGAAACCTGTGTCCAGTCTTTATTACTCTCCATTCCTAGAGCTGAATTTAGTTTCTTCTGATCTAGCCCAGACATATCATTCACTGTTTTATTTAGTACTTGTAAAGTGCTTTATTAAAGTAACATACCGGTTACAACATTCTGAAAATTTACAAATCAGAATGTCGTTGTTTTTTTCCACTTGTTGCGGTTGCGGTTAATAGCATTCTACCTTTATTTCTCGTTATTTATACTTTCTGAATAAATTATGTGATAATGTTCATCAGTCAACTCATTGGGGGTAATTTTCAATCTATCAAGATAAAAAAAAAAATCAGATTACAGGATGTACTGATGTATTAATATTATGTGGTTTATTTTGTTTACATATATAACATAATCTACATAGATACAAAGAATTGCTGTTGCGACATCTACTAGACACATTTACAACAGCAGTTTCTTTCATTCAAAAATGTTGGCTCATTTTTATACTTAGGAAACGCATCCCGCGGGCCAGGTAAAACCTGTTCACAGGGCTGCTCCGGCATGCGGGCCTTACGTTTGACACCCCTGCCTTAGAAGATCCACAGGGAGATTAGTCACATGTTTTAGTGTTTTAGAGCTTTTAATGCAACCTAGCTTGGATAGCGTATCAGTGTGTCATGTAGGTAAAAGACACACAAACACAAAGCCTCATTTCCTTATTATTTTTCGGTCAGAGTATTTTGTGCAACAGGTGAAATCCTGCCAGAAAGCATCAACATCAATCACATTCTTGTGCGTGGTGTCTTTCAATGAGTCTATATTTATACTCACATTAACCTTGTCTTGCTGCGCAACTGCAATTTATTCGATAGCACTTGTCTCGCCAGAGTAAAATTTGCTTATCCACTTGTCAAACTTAAGGATTTAACAGTAGAAATCACATTAAGTCAAGAGTAATCATACAGCGCATTTTATATAACTGAAGAAAATTATGGGATATGAATACTTGGGTATTAGAATATGACTAAGTAAAGGGGAATGATCGACTTTTGAAAGGAGGCTTTAATTATAGCAAGTCTCAATCAATGGTAAGAGGGAACATTTTATGATTGTATATGTATTGGGATCTACTAAGGAGAAGAGGGGATAAATTAGAAGAACATTTCTGAAACATTTGCTGCAATAACACAATTCAGCAAATTTAAAGGTATTATGTTGCTTTAAAAGTGAATACTTCATATTCACAATATAGTTGTTCTGGCCAGTCAGAGGTGTAAATGTACAGGCAGAATAAACAACAGTTAATTTACATCATCAAAAGGGACAAGCAGTAGAATATGGATGGATAAATATTAACCCAACGCCATCCTATACTGTTTTTGGCCCATTACTTTTGATTGTTTTAGGTTCTCAGAAGGATGAATGAAAGTATTGTTAGATGATGGGCCAAAGAGGCAGAATCCATATTAAACTGTAGTAAACGTGAAAATAACATCCGGGCAACACCAAATAGAAAGGCAATTGGATTCACCACTATCAAAATTACTGAATATCGAAATAAAAATTTAAAGTCTAAAATCCAATTTGTATGCTGGAGAATAATTGCATTTTCATATGTCCCAATAACCTCTTTAACACGGAAAATGTCTACTTTAGTGATGTAAAAGTTGTTGGATGCAACCATGTGACCGGGGGGTACTTCAGGATTTTACTTTTTATTTATCTACAGCAGTGCATATATCAAAGTATTTAAAGGTTTAGTAGCAAAGACAAAAGTCAGATATCATAAAAAATTGCCTGATGTTTTTGAAATTCGACAATAAAACAATCATTGAAAGCGACTCAGTGAAAAAGCTTGGTATTACAAAACCCAAAACCAGTGAAGTTGGCACGTTGTGTAAAGCGTAAATAAAAACAGAATACAATGATTTGCAAATCATTTTCAACTTATATTCAATTGAATAGACTACAAAGACAAGATATTTAATGTTCGAACTGAGGAACATGTTTTTTTTTTGCAAATATTCATTAACTTAGAAATTAATGGCAGCAACACATTGCAAAAAAGTTGGCACAGGGACATTTTTACCACTGTGTTACATGGCCTTTCCTTTTAACAACACTCAGTAAACGTTTGGGAACTGAGGAGACCAATTTTTGAAGCTTTTCAGGTGGAATTATTTCCCATTCTTGCTTGATGTACAGCTTAAGTTGTTCAACAGTCCGGGGTCTCCGTTGTGGTATTTTATGCTTCACAATGCGCCACACATTTTCAATGGGAGACAGGTCTGGACTACAGGCAGGCCAGTCTAGTACCCGCACTCTTTTACTACGAAGCCACGCTGTTGTAACACGTGGCTTGGCATTGTCTTGCTGAAATAAGCAGGGGCGTCCTTGATAACGTTGCTTGGATGGCAACATATGTTGCTCCAAAACCTGTATGTACCTTTCAGCATTAATGGCGCCTTCACAGATGTGTAAGTTACCCGTGCCGTTACCCATGCTTTGGGCACTAATACACCCCCATACCATCACAGATGCTGGCTTTTGAACTTTGTGCCTATAACAATCCAGATGGTTATTTTCCTCTTTGGTCCGTAAGACACGACGTCCACAGTTTCCAAAAACAATTTGAAATGTGGACTCGTCAGACCACACAACACTTTTCCCCTTTGCATCAGTCCATCTTAGATGAGCTCGGGCCCAGCGAAGCCGGCGGCGTTTCTGGGTGTTGTTGATAAATGGCTTTTGCTTTGCATAGTAGAGTTTTAAATTGCACTTACAGATGTAGTGACAAACTGTAGTTACTGACAGTGGTTTTCTGAAGTGTTCCTGAGTCTATGTGGTGATATCCACACTGATGTCCCTTTTAGATGCAGTACCACCTGAGGGATCGAAGGTCACGGGCATTCAATGTTGGTTTTCGGCATTTCTCCAGATTCTCTGAACCTTTTGATGATATTATGGACTGTAGATGGTGAAATCCCTAAATTCCTTGCAATAGCTCGTTGAGAAATGTTTTTCTTAAACAGACAATTTGTTAACGCATTTGTTCACAAAGTGGTGATCCTCGCCCGTCCTTGTTTGTGAATGACTGAGCATTTCACGGAAGCTGCTTTTATACCAAATCATGCCACCCACCTGTTCCCAATTAGCCTGTTCACCTGTGGGATGTTCCAAATAAGTGTTTTTTTATTTTTTAATCATAAAAAAATACAATCATGTGTGCTTACGGACTGTATCCCTGCAGACTGTATTGATATATATTGATATATAATGTAGGAACTAGAAATATTAATAACAGAAAGAAACAACCCTTTTGTGCGAATGAGTGTGAATGAGTATAAATGAGTATAAATGGGGGAGGGAGGGTTGTTGGGTTGGTGCACTAATTGTAAGTGTATCTTGTGTTTTTTATGTTGATTTAATTTTAAAAAAAATAAAAAAATAATTTTTATTTCTTGTGCGGCCCGGTACCAATCGATCCACGGACCAGTGGTTGGGGACCACTGCTCTACAACATGAATTAAGACCTCCTACGACACTCTGCCAGCCCTCCAATGGACTGGACTCTCACAATATCATGAATAATTCAATAACTGTACCCACTTGGCATCCATTGCAGCCGGTCACCCAGGAGAGGGTCCCCACATCTGCAGCCCCTTCCCAAGGTTTCTTCTTTATCCCATTTTGGGCTTTTGGAGTTTTTTCTTGCCCGAATGTGGTTTTCAGATCAGGGGATGTCATTGTGGTTCTTGCAGACCTTCGAGGCACTTGTGATTAAGGGCTGTATAAATAAGCTTTGACAATTGAGTGAATCCATACGCTCTTAATTTTTTCCCCCTCAAGATTTAAAAGATTCTGCATCATCAAAGTGGACTGTTCAAACTATCTGGTTGACCACACTTCCTTCAAAATGTGCATGGAGTAAAAGTATGGAGGCACATCATTTATTTACATCTGGATGGCACCACCAAATAAGCTTTGCGTCATAAAAACAATGTTGGACTTATTTGTGCATTGGTAAATAACATTTGATAGACTATGCACTCCGTAGTTGATTTAAGGGTGTGAAGTTAATGCTATGTCTCAATGTTCAGATAAATGTAGCTACTTCCCTGCTGTCACCAATGTTTAATTTCACACAATATTTAATATTATCAAAATGCAGTACATTGTTGCTTTGGAATATGTAGATGACAGAGATTTACTAATCAGTTTATTAATACTTTTTTGTATCGTCTGCCTAATGGCAGCAGCATGAAGGAGTAGTGCAGGAGGTGGGAGTGGTGTTTAGTTATGAGGATGGATTTATTTCCCACTGAGGGCCTGTAGAGTTCAGTCAGAGGAAGTTGGGTTGTTCTGGTTATTTTCCTGGCCTGATTAACCACATTTTCCGGACTATAAAGCACCGCGGTATCTAAGGCGCATCCACTCAATTTTAGAGAAAAACAATATATTTCTATATATTAGCCACACCGGGACTATAAGCCGCAGATATATACATTATTTACCAGAAATAATTTGAAAATGTTTATTTACATAGCTTATTTTTTTCCAAACAATATATGTAACACAGCAGTAAAACGGCTGATCAAACAAAACAGACGTCATAGTCACGGACCCACTAACTGCGGAAACTTGCGCTCCAATCAGCTGAACAGATTAAATTCAATAACTCCATGGTGACGTCTTGGTGAATTTACTGAGGGATTTACGAAACTGAAACTGAAACAGGAGAAAAAGAATGCCATTGTAAGTTAAAAATTACTCACACAATCACTCGTAAATGTGTTAGCATATTAGCTAATGCTAACAACCCTAGCTTAATTACATTACAATAGAACAAACACATATGCATGGAAACACTCCAACAGACATCACACATGGTACAGTTTAGTAAGTATGAATAGTTTTAGTTATATTTCAAAACTTACAAACGTTGCTTGGAGTGATGAGTGAAGAATCCATACGAGTAGAAACAAGATGGACGATTAGAAGACGGAACAGCACTTCTGATGAAAGCGTTAAACAACAGGAAACACTATAGCCATTCACGCACCAACACCTGCAGTGAGGAAACTTGACCAAAAGATGGCACCATAGCACAAACAATACCACCCCATTTTAATGTATTTTCACTATGGCTGTCAGCGAAGAAAAATCCATAAATTAGTTGTACCGTTCTATAAGCTGCAGAGTTCAAAGCGTCGGAAAAAAGTAGCGGTTTATCATCCGTTATTTACAGTGTTATGCGGGAGAGTTTTGTTTTGGTGGTGACAGTGAGGAAGTTGATCTAGGATAATATGTTATTGATTAAAGTAGAATTGATCTGTATAGAAGTGTTAAAATATTTTTGTTGATGTTAAAAGCCCTCAGTTTCCTTAGCAAAGGGAGGCCCTGTTATGCCTTTTTTTAGACCGAGTCAGCACGTTGTGTGAAGGACATGCAGGTGTCAATATCTATCCCAAGATATTTAAAACGCTGTTCGTGCCCCACCAGCTGACCTTGTATGGTTAGCGGTTAGAACAGGTGCTCTGGGTTGTTCCCTCTGGATCTGCAGCACAGCTCCTTTGTTTTTGATATATTGCACTCTAATGAGCTTCATATTGGTGTAACTGTTATGTAAGAGAGGTATTAGAGTGACTTGATGTAAAAATGTATGAGCTCCATTCTAAAAGTTGAACATAAATAATTGTATTTTTTATTGTGTTCAAGGGATCATATCATGCAAAACCAACTTTTCTTACCTGTTGTATTTGCATTTGTGTATTTGGGATCACCAAAATATAGAGGCAGAGATATTAAACACTTTTGCCTCTTTTCAAGCAGAAGTTCAGACTTTAGCGACATATTTTGTCCTTGGTTACGTCAGCTAATATCTCCATATATGGTAGAGGTTTACGTCGGTTTAAGTCGTTTTTAGTTGTAGTCCAACGTTCTAGTGAATAAGTTCCTTTTTTTTCTCTCTATCTTTATGTGGGGTAGACTGGCTCGTACGTGCACATGAATGCTTAAATCCTCCACTGTTGCCATTTCAAATTAAAAGTAGCATATAGTTCTAACTTATGTCTGTCAGTAGAGTCGATATGGAAGGGCTAAAAACTACAACATGGCTTATGGGGTGGAGACGCAGTTGAAGGCAACTTGGCACGTAAATAAGACCGCTCGGGCATTCTAAAGAGACAAGCAGAAAGCAGCTTGAAGATGGCCTGTAAAACATAAATCTATGCAAAATTTGGAAAAATACCAATAAAAATACCAAAAATACCAATAAAAACAATTCCCTATTTTCTTATTGGCTTCTGAGGAAGGTTGTTGGATTTGTTTGTCGAAATGTACTAAAAGTCATTTTCACTGAGAAAATACAGACATGTTCTATTTCCTTTTGAAAGGCTTTATTCATTTCATGTAATACTGACACATGTACTCAATAGCGGTTAACAGGCGTTTAAAAACACAGATAATAAAACCATTTGATGATCAATTTATTTGTAGCCCAACTTATTCCATGGAACATTTTTACATGTATAACATAACATCTACTTGATATTTGTCTAATCTCACTCTTGAACAGATGTTATCCTTTGTCCAAAAACCAAAACATAAATAAGACTATCAATTTAAAATAAATATGAAAACTATTGAAGGTAAATTATTCCTACAGAGGTCACACTTGCAAAGCGAGACAGGTTTTAATATTAGGAAACATTTTGATGTTTTGCACAAGTGTTGAATTTTATAGTGTAAACAGGAATATGATCATTTTCAAATAATTCCCTGTATGTATACGGAACACTACTAAGTCATAGAAGAGGTTTTAATATAACAGCTTTCTGGAGGGGGGAAATGTCTTTTGCTCAGTATTTTTTTAGGTCATAGTTCATTTGTTGACGTTTCATAGTGTTGTGTTACGCAGTCCTTTGCAGCAAAGCACCACGTGACACCGTTGGAGTCAGTTGGGTTCCAGGTGATGGCGGCATAAGTCTTGTCTTTCCAGGCAGCACTGCTTGGATGTTTTTAGAGAAACTAACCCACCAAACATCACTGAAGTCCATTTTGTTGTCTACGATCACCTCAACCACAGCTGGACTCTTCCTTTTCAGAGGCAGGCAAAACTATCGGGTTACCTAAAAAACAAAAGAAGTGGGTCAAAAGCCAGGAACAGATGGTAAAAAAAGCTTAGCAAGTTGCATGAAACACAAAAATGTACACGAGAAAGAGTGGAATTAGTGCTGGTACATATCACTTCAAAGTCGTTAATAATTCAGAGCAGTGCAGCAGTCGTCTGTTTGAAAATAATGGAAAGTGATTCTTGTTGTAGGAGCAACAAGCACCCAGCGAGCTCACTCCCGTCTGGCACAAGACTAAACAAGACACAGCTGGCATTATGGCAGGCAGACTCGCTCTCAGCACCTGGCGCTCTGCCATGTCATTCATTGTGTTTGTGGACGCCGCCGCACTAATCCCAAGGTCTCTTTACCACCTTTACCTTCCCATCTTCCAGTGTTCACTCTTTTAAGTCATTTCAAGCCATTAGGAGACATTTCCTACCAGCCAGTGTCACAAATTGGTGTAAGGGGTGTGTAATAGACCAGGCTTTTATGAGCCTCTGCTCCCCTGCATGCATCTTAGTGCTGTGATTCCCACCTGGGTTCCTCTCTTGACCCAAACACACGCCGGCCTCCTGTTCTTCCTCTTGTGAGACTCGGTCTTTTGTCCACAGCGGGTGCCAAATGTGAAGGCCAGTCCTCGCCGAGAGAGCACAGAATGAAGTGTTTTCTCCCAGCTGGCAGCTCAGGTGTGTGTATCTGGGCTGGCTCTTTGGCTCCGGGCCCCCTTTGCTGCCGGGGCCCGTTCCCATTGACTTCCGGCATCCTGTCCCTTGCCTGATCAAAGAATCTGCAGGCGTTTGTTGTCAAGCCAGTTCACGAGCCTGATTTACTACAGGTTTGCATGTACTAAAACACTTGCAAACTTGATAGCACATGCAAAGCTGTTCTACTAAATGTATGCAACGTGGATTGCGTCTGTCAAGTAAGCAGGAAAAGGAGCACAATACATTTTGCGTCTCGGTCTTCATTAATATGCAGACTATGTGCTGACCATCACAACACCCACAATACTTTATTTTAGTGTTGTAACGATACCAATATTTAGGTACCGGTACTAAAATAATGTTGGTACTTTTCTGTACTTTTCTAAATAAAGGGTACCACAAAAAAAATTGCATTATTGGCTTTATTTTAACAAAAAAATCGTAGGGTACATTAAACATATGTTTCTTATTGCAGTTAAGTCCTTAAATAAAATAGTGAACATACTAGACAACTTGTCTTTTAGTAGTAAGTAAACAAACAAAGGTTCCTATAGTCTGCTGACATATGCAGTAACATATTGTGTCATTTAGCATTCTATTATTTTGTCTACATTATTAAGGACAAGTGGTAGAAAATTAATTATTAATCTACTTGTTCATTTACTGTTAATATCTGCCTATTTCCTCTGTTAACATGTTATGTCTACACTTCTGTTAAAATGTAAAAATCACTTATTCTTCTGTTGTTTGATATGATACCACAAATGTGGGTATCAATCCGATATCAAGTAGTTACAGGATCATACAGTGGTCATATTCAAAGTCCTAATGTGTCCAGGGACATATTTCCTGAGTTTATAAACATAATATATATATTTTTTAAACGAAAGAAGATGCTGTGATGGCAAAAAATATCGACGTAATCATAGTAGTATCGACTACATACGTGCCTGTACTTGATATCATTACAGTGGATGTCAGGTGTAGATCCACCAATGGCGTTTGTTTACATTTTGATGCCGGTGAGCTACGGTGTGTAGTGAAACATGTTTAGCTATTCCTCGTCCTGCAGGGATGATAAATGTAAGTAACTTACTTTATTTGTCGCCATGTAGACCAGGATTAGTGATTTAGAAGTCGCTAAAACACTGCCGACGGCAGATGAACGTTAGCCGCTAGCTAGCTAGCCATGTCTTAAAGCACCTCTTCCTGAGGGCGTTTCAGTGTTATAACTTCACCTGTATCTTTAGTTTTTAAGCCAAAATGCGTTTGTTCTCCCTTTTCTGTCTACACACTGTGTCTGCTTGTAAGTACTCCATGATTGTGTGCCGCCGAACATGCTCCTCTGCTCGTAAACCAGCAATGTCACGACGTGACTTCGACGCGGGCGCGGGGGGGGGTGCGGGACCAGTACTTTTCAGAGACGGTATCGTACCGAAAATTATTCATTAGTATCATGGTACTATACTTATACCGGTATACCGTACAACCCTACTTTCTTTCTTTCTTTAGTCCTCTTGCACGTCAAGGCGTGTAGAGCCAACTGTGGCAACCAGGTCTCTCCATTTTGGGTCTATTGTGGGCAAGGAGTTGAGCTTGTGCCATAGTCACGTTATAGGCTTCAGGGTCCTGATATCGAGGCTTAAAGACCGGATTTTGAGAGACCCACAATACTGCATGCGATTTATCAACACCCATCCCTGTGTTGGGAGCGCTATTTTGCATTGTATTTATCACGTGTCTGACACAGGTGCACACAGCTGTGATAAAAGAGGTGCTCGCGCTGCAAAGACATACGACAAAGAAATAGCTACCTTTCTTAGTTTATAATGTATATTTTCTGCTAGATCTACTCTCTATTTTATGCTGCCCTTTTTTTTGCTGCAGCTCTTACATATACCGGGTACTGTAATATTGTACATGGTAATTGGGTTTGGTTATATATTGTATATATTATACACTATATATGTAATATGTAAATATTACATATATGTTATATTTTATATTGCTACTATGGTACATTTTTAGTCTACTTTATACCTGCATTACCCTTTCTATCTTTTGTAACTGAGCTACTGTGTGGAACAATTTCCCTTGTGGATCAATAAAGTTTGTCTAAGCCTATGTCTAAGATGGACAGAGAACTAACCTGTCTACATGTGTGTTTCAACATATTTGTATTGACAGAAATAAATACAAAAGTCAGACATATTGTCTATTCAGCAATTTCCCGTTTAAATTGTTATTGCTCACTGGATGACTTGTGAGGCTGATTAAAATGTCTTCAATTGATGCATTTTTTTTAATGTCTTTCAGTTTTTTTTTAATTTAGGAAATATATCTCCTACCATTGTGCATTTTCTTGCAGTTGATTAATTCCAGATGCACAAATGCGCTGTTTCTTTGTTTTTTTTTGACTGTGACCCTTTTTTTTCTTACTCATCCTCCCCCACCTTCTACGAGGCGCCGTTGTAGCGATCTATCAGCGTTCCTGTTCTGTAACCCTGTACAAGGTTCCTTTGTGTAATCTTGAACAGGTTCGTGCTCAGAACAAAATTTTGTTTTACTTGTACAATGACAATAAAGTTCCATCCATCTGTAATGTGATCACAGATCTCGCACACAGAATGAAGTGTCAGTGTGCGTATGTTTCTGTTGTCCAGATTGCGATTCAGAAAAGGTGTTACAGATTAGAGATGTGTGCTGCTGGTTGAACACATCGCACACAGGTAGAAAATTATCGCCTGCGTGGTAAAGGCCCGTATGCATGCAAAATCATCATTTAATTCGCACATGCAGTCTTGGTAGATCACACGCAACACGCCCACTCATAGTACCCGCTCTTTATTTTTTTGCACACACTGTTTAGCGCATGGTATTTAGGTCTTAGTTAATCAGACCCTTGGTCCTCTAGGCTAGTGTTTTTCAACCTTTTTTGAGCCAAGGCACATTTTTTTCATTAAAAAAATACGGAGGCACACCACCAGCAGAAAAGGTTTAAAAACTGAAACTCCACCAGGTTGTTGTGCCTTGTTTTGAGTTTGTTGTTGTTTCCTGTGTGTAGTGCTTTAGTTCCTGTCTTGCGTTGTTACTTTGGTGACCTTTCCTGTTTTGTTGGTGTTCTCCTGTAGCAGCTTCACGCCTTCCTTTGAGTGCTATTTCCCGCACCTACTTTGTTTTCGCAATCAAGATTAATTAAGTTGTGCGTACGCTATCCTTCTTTGTGGGGACATTGTTGATTGTCATGTCATGTATGGATGTACTTTGTGGATGCCATCTCTGCGCCACACGCTGTAAGTTTTTGCTGTCGTCCAGCATTTTGTTTTTATTTACTTTGTAGCCAGTTCAGTTTTACTTTTTTTTTGCATAGCCATCCCTTTGCTTCAGTGCCTTTTCCTAGCGGGACTTGCCTTTTGTTCATTTTTGGTTTAAGCGTTACATACCTTTTTATCTGCACACTAGAGATGCGCGGTTTGCGGACACAACAGCGGAGTCCGCGGATAATCCGCGGGTCGGGCGGATGCATGACGAAAAAAATTGATTTTAAATAGATTCGGGCGGGTGGCGGTTGAACCAATTCGGAAATATATATACATAGTTAAATGTTGTTACCCACATACGAAAAACGAGCAGCACTCTTTGAAACAGTCAATTATTCATCAGGCACTGCTGCAGCTGTCACGCCAAATTTCGTCCCCCTGCAAAAACCTTCCCCCCATTTACTTCCGGGGCTGCGTCCAATAAAGTCACAAAGTTGCCGGGGGTCCTTAACCGGCATGCGACTGTGCTGTTTCGCGCCTGTACAAAAAAAACCAATAATTGATTTCTTCAGATTCCAGCAGCTGTCAAAGACGAAGTATCCTTCCAGCGACAGGCAGTCAAAGCCGAAGTGCTATCGATCGCTGTCAATGACGTAAGAGGAAACATGACCACGGAAGTAAATGGGGGAGGAGGGAGGTTTTTGTAGGGGGAAGAAATTTGGCATCACAGCACACCACAACACAACAGAAGAAGAAGAAAAAAATAAAAAGATGGCAACACCGGCAGCAAACGTGGTACACGACAAACTAAAAAAGGGAATACTAAAGACCAGGGAAAAAAATAATAATAGTCAACACTTTCTTAATGGAAATGACAATAAATAATATTATCACGCATTAATATCTCTTAGCCTCTAATGCGTGGCCAAGAGATATTAATGCGTGGCACGCATTGAATGTCTCTGCTGCATTGGATCAGTCTCCTTTCTTTAACAGGCAAAAGCTTTCTAAACTCACTAATGCCTTGCATCGTCTATATTAGATATATAACAACGGGTGGGTAGCGGGCGGTTGTGGTTTTGATAAAATGTTAGTTCTGGTGGATGGCGGGTGGATGACCACTTTTGTGATGCGGTTGCGGATGAAATAATTGCTTATCCGCGCATCTCTACTGCACACTGTCTCCCGCTGTGCTCTGCATATTGGGATCACGACAAACCATCCTCGACACGTTCCGACTTCTACAAAGCAATGAACTACGTGCTGCCACCTACTGACATGGAGTATTACATGGTTACCCTGCCAAGCTCTACACAGCATAGGCACTAGACAATGACACATTATTATAATTATTGATTTGCAAAAAAATTTTTTGGGACCAATTAAGCAAAGTTGCATAATTTCCCACGGCACACCAGACAATATCTCACGGCACACTAGTGTGCTGCGGCACAGTGGTTGAAAAACACTGCCTGAGGCGGTAATTTACATGCAAGTATAAATATGCCTGTAGGTGGCGCTTTCTGGGCCCGATTACACTGAACCATCAACCAGTGTTGCTGCATGGCAAACACGGTTTAATATTTAGTGTAAATACAGTAAGTCTATGCTTTCCAATTGTCCGCACACACTTCCACACCCTTGTGTATGACATCTCAGTGTCTTGGCAGCCCAGCAATGTCTGGCTGCTCATCCATATGATATTATTTGGCATTGATCGAGCTGTCTTCCGTCTCCTCCCTCTCTCCTCCCTTTTGCCCTCCTCCGTTCCTCCTCACAGTCAGAGATGGAGGGAAGGGCCAAGAGTGACAAAATCTTCTGTGTATTCTTGCATGCTCTGCAATCTCAGTCAGCTGACCAGGTGCAATGTTCTTGTCTTCAAGTGTTTTCTGTATTCCTTTATCTTCCTCTCACCTTTGCCTTCCGTGTTCCTCTCTCGTATCCACGTTTTTTCTACTTTCCTCCCTCGTTCTTTTCACAGCTCCCCGTGTATCTCCTTCTCATCCTCTCTATCTCGCTTGCTCACTGTCCATCGTCAATTTCAATTTACGAGCAGCTCCTAATGGGACTATAAGAGTATGTTCGATGTTATCGATCTGGATACCCGTGCATTTTGACCTCAGCCTTCCACACCAGAAGGATTTTTTCTTTCATCGTCAGGCAAACAAATCATTTAACAAAGAAAATGTGCACAGACACACACACACACACACACAGATCATTGATCAAAGATACGAATGCAACAGACAGCAAATATTTGTACTCTTTCAAACCATATGACAGTGAATGAAAAAGTGATGCCAGGCTAAAACCACTAGTTTGCTTTCATCTTGTACAGAAAAAAACAGATGCAAACCGTCAGGTGGATCCAAAGAAATCATTACTTGCTGTTTTGGAATGTTGTATGTGTCTGTTAAGGTAGTGAACATTATTTCAACTGTCTCTTAAAGGCCTACTGAAATGAAATTGTTTTAATTAAACGGGGATAGCAGATCCATTCTATTTGTCAAACTTGATAATTTCGCGATATTGCCATATTTTTGCTGAAAGGATTTAGTATAGAACAACGACGATAAAGTTCGCAACTTTTGGTCGCTGATAAAAAAAAGCCTTGCCTATACCGGAAGTAGCGTGACGTCACAGGAGGAAGGATTCCTCACAATTCCCCGTTGTTTACAATGGAGCGGAGAGATTCGGACCGAGAAAGCGACGATTACCCCATTAATTTGAGCGAGGATGAAAGACTTGTGGATGACGAACGTTAGAGTGAAGGACTAGAGAGGCAGTGCAGGGTGTATCTTTTTTCGCTCTGACCGTAACTTAGGTACAAGGTCTCATTGGATTCCACACACTCTCCTTTTTCTATTGTGGATCACGGATTTGTATTTTAAACCACCTCGGATACTATATCCTCTTGAAAATGAGAGTCGAGAATGCGAAATGTACATTCACAGTGACTTTTATCTCCACGACAATACATTGTTGACGCACTTTAGCTACGGAGCTAACGTGATAGCATCGGGCTCAAATGCAGATAGAAACAACATTTTAAAAAACCCTGACTGGAAGGATAGACAGAAGATCAACAATACTATTAAACCATGAACATGTAAATACACGGTTAATAATTTCCAGCTTGGCGAAGCTTAACAATTGAAGCTAACTACGGAGCGGTGGCGGGCGTTGTAGCTTTCGACGACACCCCGGCCGCCATCAGAGTCTGCAAGCAACATATATTTCCCCAAAGTTACGTACGTGACATGCACATAGCGACACGCACGTACGGGCAAGCGATCACATGTTTGGAAGCCAAAACTGTACTCACGGTAGTGCGTCTTGTATCCAGCTCAAACACAACACAACCTCCTGATTGTGTTGCTGTAGTCCGCTGCTAATACACCGATCGCACCCACAACTTTCTTATTTGCAGTCTCCATTGTCCATTAAACAAATTGCAAAAGATTCACCAACACAGATGTCCAGAATACTGTGGAATTGTTCGATGAAAACAGAGCAGTTTGTATGGTGACACATTGGGTACGAATACTTCCGTTGTCGTCGTGACGTCACACGCATACGTCATCATACATAGACGTTTCCAACCGGAAGTTTAGCGGGCAATTTAAAATTGCACTTTATAAGTTAACCTGGCCGTATTGGCATGTGTTGCAATGTTAAGATTTCATCATTGATATATAAACTATCAGACTGCGTGGTCGGTAGTAGTGGGTTTCAGTAGGCCTTTAAGTATGCTGGCGTTACACATCTTACACATGGCTGTCTAAAACTGTGCTTAACTGCTGCATCTTAAATAATAATACACCCACTTTACACCACATATTTCTAAGTAATGATTAATATACCAAAATTATGTTCAACCAACAAACTAAATTGAGTTGGGAAAAATATTTTTTTTCCTCAGTCAAAGCATTTTTTAATCTGATTTTAACATTTTGAAAGTTATTTACAAAAAAATGTAAGATTGTTGCTTTCAAAATTAAGGTGAACCGATCATTTGAAAAGGGTATGATATAATCAATTGCTATAATAATGCTCTTGGATGTTTAAATGATAAAGATGATTCAACAGAATGTTCAGCTGCACCAATTTTGGGCTTTATGATAACATTTTAATTTTAATTGTTGAACTTTTTCCAACTGCTGCTTATTTGATTTAACAATTTTCACCATCGTGTGAAGTGCTCAAATTGCACGTGTTTGTCAAATACCTAATAATATGGCTGAAAGGACCAGAGTGGCATTAACTAAAGTATCACTTTCCCTCCTAGAAATTAACCAATAACAATAAAATAGCAGTAAATCAACACATACTGTATGTGGTAAAACAAATACAACCCTGCACTATGAGGCCATGTAACAAAACATTTGCACGACTAGCAAATCAACAAACACAAAATATACTGGGAAGCTGTAATTCCCCAACACACAACAACATCAACCTGGAAGTGGAATTGTTATCAGGCACGATGCCAGGAAAGCTTAATTACATTTCCGAATAAGAAGCACATTTGTACTGTTGAGCAAACTGAATTAGTCTATACAAAATGTATGTAATCACTTAAACCAGTGGTCACAAACCTTTTCGATCCCAAGATCCCTGGTCTCAGCCAAAAACCAAAGCAAGATGTACCCTTCCGTCATCTATGTTTTATAAATGTGTGTGTGTGCGTGTGTGTGTGTGTATGTGTGTGTATTTCAACACAAAGCTTTGTGTCCTTATTATTTAATGTCAACATGTTTGGCTTTTTCTCATTGTGTTTCTTGCTTTTTCACCAATTTTTTTTGGTGTTTATTTGAGGTTTTTTTGTCTTTTGAAATGTGCCGATGGCCATAGACAAACAAGTCATGGAACACAGATTACCTCTGTGCCGCACTTTGGGCAGGAGAAGCTAACTGTTTATGGCCATTATACTGTAGTCTTAGTACCGCGAGTCACATGGTTGTCTTATGTCAGCGCCGGAAGTAGTAAAATCTGCTGTTCACCTGGTGGGTTTTGCCTGTGTGATAAAAGAGAGGATAAACGGGGAAGTCCTACTTCAGCTGCCACTTTGTTTTATCATATAATCCTGCTTTTGCACATGTCAATGTTTACTTTTGTGTTCACAAAAAATCAAGCGCTTTTCATGTCGTTCCAGTTCCAGGTCCTAAATGGCTGTCAAAGTGTCCCATCTTGTCGGATTATATTCTCAGCCATCTACTTTCCAGGTGAGAGGCATGATTTATGATCTACGTTTGTACAATAAACTTACAGGGAGAAGGGAAGCGAGGAAACAGCAGAACACTCGATGTAAACATCGGCACACACGGAAGTGAGTACCTTGCCGCTATAAATAGTTTGTCTGCGTTAGCGCTTATAATAACAATGTCACTAATACTTGGTTAATATTCATGTCATTAAATGTAAATTGAGTATTGTTAGCGCTTTTTGAATGGTTATTTATTGGACTTTATGTGCGGAATAGTGGAGCTCCCGTTGGCTCCGCTGTAAGTAGACTTGGTAACACTTTAGTATGGGGAACATATTCTAAGTAACAAAGACTTAATTTAGAGTTATTTGGACACTAGGGGAACAAATAAGGGTTAGGGTTAGGGTTAGGGTTACTAAAAAGCAATAATTATGAGGTTATTGAGAGAAGACTCTTAGTTAATGGCTTACTGGTTGTATAATAAGGCCATGCAGAATAAGGCATTAATAAGTACTTAATAATGACTAACTAAGAGCCAATATATTACTAATTTGCATGTTAATAAGTAACTAATTAATGGTGAATATGTTCCCCACACTAAAGTGTTACCGCAGACTTTTATTTAAATTGATTTAATATTTAGAATGCATTAAAAAAATGTCTTTCATAATGAATGTGAATGATAAGCAAAATTCCAAAAAAATGCATTTCCCCTTTACTGCATTGTTGCAGCTCAATGGTTTTTTAGCACGTCATGCAACACGCATTTGGGAGATGAGCGGGTGTATTGTCCGGCCATGCTCGGGGTGAGAGATGAGAGACTGACGTGAGAGAGGCAAGGCGTGTGGGCATGTTCAGAGGTTAAAATACTTGTCTGATGGAGAGTCTGTTGGTCATTCTCTGGGTAGGGGTGTCACTGATACATTATTTATTCTTCTAATATCAACTGGTCAAACGCAATTGACAGGTTGGCGACCGCTGACTTAAACAGTCTTCAAAATGTAGTAGTTTTACTTTGTGTATTATTTAGTTTAAATACAGACTGCTTAAATTAATTCTAACTTGCATATCAGGGATGTTGCAGTTGTACTTAACCCTTGTGTGGTGTTCGGGTCTGTGGCACCCGTTTTCGATTTGTATTAAAAGAAAAATGATACAATTAATTAATTTTTCAAACTGAGACTCACTGGCTTTGGCTCATTTTATGTGAAGAACATATATCAGAATACATATTTAATGAACACACATTATACACCCCCCCTACACATTTCTATTACATATAAGATGTTCGGGTCCACTAGACCCGGGGCTAATAGAAGTGTGGAAATTGATGTTCTGTGTACCACACACACGCAGCCACACCCACCCACACACACACACACACACACACACACACACACACACACACACACACACACACACACACACACACACACACACACACACACACACACACACACACACACACACACACACACACACACTACCTAGACAGGGGTAGGACAGTGTGTAGGTACACAGAACATCAGAGGGTCAAATGTGCGAGAAAATGAGAGCAGACAGTGTTGACAAACAATGTTGCAACCTTGTGTGGGAACCGCAGGTGCAGAAACACAAACGAAGAATCCCTGTGGGATGCAGAAACTGGCAGAGAATTTTCCATGCAACGTTCATATTGTTGTTACTCAGCCAGTGTTTGTTGGTCTTAGACTTAGACTTACTTTTTATTGTCATTCAAATTTGAACTTTACAGTATAGATAAGAACAACATTTCATTGCATTAGCTCATAGTAGTGCAGGATAAAAAAGCAATAAGGTGCAGATATAAATAAATAGATTACTGTACAGATAAATATATTGCACTTTTGCATATGCACCCACATTTATGGATGTATGTTATATTGTCTTTATATTCCAGCGAGTTAATCCATTTTGGGGGGGGGGGGGATTGAGGGGATTATTGTGATGCGTTCAAGAGTCTTATGGCCTGAGGGAAGAAGCTGTTACAGAACCTGGAGGTTCTGCTACGGAGGCTGCGGAACTTCTTTCTAGAGTCCAGCAGTGAAAACAGTCCTTGGTGGGGGTGGGAGGAGTCTCTGCAGATTTCCTGAGCCCTGGTCAGGCAGCGGCTTTTTGCCATCTCCTGGATAGGAGGAAGAGGAGTCCTGATGATGGTTTCCGCCATCCTCACCACTCTCTGGAGAGACTTCCAGTCTGAGGCACTGCAGGCTCCAGTCCAGACAGAGATGCTGTTGGTCAGTAGGCTCTCTATAGTGCCTCTGTAGAATGTAATGATAATGGGGGAGGGAGCTGTGCTCTTTTCATCCGTCGCAAAAAGTGCATGCGCTGCTGAGCTCTTTTTACAAGAGCTCCGGTGTTTAGGGACCAGGTCATATTGTCAGTTATCTGCACCCCCAGGAACTTGGTGCGTCTTACCATCTCCACCGCTGTGCCATTGATGAAGAGTGGAGCGTGGTTGGACTGGTGCTTCCTGAAGTCGACGATGATCTCCTTGGTCTTGTCGATGTTCAGGACCAGGTTATTGGTTCTGCACCAGTCAACCAGATGGTTCACCTCCTCCCTGTAGTCGATGTCGTTGTTGTCACGGATGAGGCCCACTACTGTCGTGTCGTCCACATACTTCACAATGTGGTTAGTAGTGGACCTGGTGCAGCAGTCATGGGTCATCCACGTGAACAGCAGCGGACTCAGGACGCAGACCTGGGGGGATCCGGTGCTCAGGGAGATGGCACTGGAGGTGTTGTCGCCCACTCTCACAGATTGGGGTCTGTCTGTGAGGAAGTCAAGCAGCCAGTTGCATAGGGGGGTACTGAATCCAAGGGGGGCCAGTTTGCTCACCAAGTGCTGCGGGATGATGGTGTTGAATGCCGAGCTGAAGTCCAGGAACAACATCCGCACGTGTGTGTCCTTTCCTTCCAGATATTCTAAGCTCAGGTGGAGTGCAAAGGAGATGGCGTCCTCTGTGGAGCGGTTAGGGCGATAAGCAAACTGGTATGGGTCGAATGTGGGGGGAAGTCCGGAGACAATGTATTCCTTTACCAGCCGGGCGGTATAGCTCGGTTGGTAGAGTGGCCGTACCAGCAACTTGAGGGTTCCAGGTTCGATTCCCGCTTCCGCCATCCTAGTCACTTCCGTTGTGTCCTTGGGCAAGACACTTTACCCACCTGCTCCCAGTGCCACCCACACTGGTTTAAATGTAACTTAGATATTGGGTTTCACTATGTAAAGCGTTTTGAGTCACTAGAGAAAAGCGCTATATAAATATATTTCACTTCACTTCTTGAAGCACTTCATTACATATGTTTTTTGGGATAAGGTAAACACTTGTTCAGTATTTTAACATAAAAGTATTTGATTGTGAGGCATTAAAAGCCACAAAATGCAACGGGTCCATCAGACCCACAAACACTGGCTGAGTAACAACAATATGAACACCACACAAGGGTTAAATGGGACCATAGACTTTAATCTACATTTAACACACTTCCTTGTGGTTTCGTAAAATTGGATAAGATTTAGTGTAAATGTTGCATAAATATTGCTCCAAAGTCACAATTTTGACCTCATTTCTGAGTATGCTTGGCAAACTGTTTGTTTTAGGGGCCTGTCTTTTAAGTTGCAAATGAACCCTTTTACGGCTTGCCCCCTCGAGCTTACTGACCTCGTAGTAATGTCGGAATTGTGTTGTCTTTCAGCAGCAGTCTAATATCGCGGACAAATAAACACTGAATAATTGTTCTTCTTTTAACCGGTAAAAAGTAACTATCCACTTTTACCTGGAACTTACAATTTTAGGAACATTAAACAAAGCTAACCTCCCCTCGCATATTTTCTTGGAGCCACTGCTCAACATTCAGCACTGATGTAGTTACAGTAGGGAAGGGATTCATATAACCCCATTCCTGGGTGGATCTCACGTAAGAGGAAGGTGGTAAGTTAAACATTTTGCAAAGCAGTCTGTTGAAAATGATGGACAGCACCACTCTACATCACAACTGATCCTGTGGTCGAATTTGGAATTGCCACAAAACACATCTTAAGATATTCAAACTTTTACTGCCGTCTGGCGGCTAAAGTAGATAGTGCACCCCCCGCAATTCGTCACAATTTTTTGTGTCAGGTAAACCGCGACGGATGGGGCTGTATTAATCCCCTTCCTACTGTATAGACAGTAGTGCAGCTCACAGCTTGAAGCAGGGAGGAGAAGAGGAGTGGGATGGCATGAGAGCAAATACCATTACTTTAAATTGCTACTTTTTTCTCATGCTTAGAACTCTGTGTTTTATACAATGTTGCATCTAATTTATGGAATTAACTGGCTTCATAAACTTCACACAGTTAATAAATTTAGCCTTGTTAAATCAGGCCAATGAAATGGCCAAACATGGTGGATCAATGATATTGTTCACATTAAATCAAACACACTCACACAAATCATTCAGCCATTTAGCACGTTATGCACTCAACCTCATTAAGACACAACAACATACACACAAAGCAGCTCCAAAGCTGAAAGCGATTGACCTGGCCATCGTAAAAAGAAACAGAGCCACCGAACGGAACGGAAATCCACAATTACGAATGGGCTCTGAAATATGGAAGTAGAATTGTCTCACATCAACTTATATATATCAATATGATATTAATACATATGCATATATTAATAAATATACACATACAAATACAAATGTGATATACAAATAAATAAATCATTTGTATAAATAAACGTGTATTTGTAAATATATTTTTGAGATTTGAAAATATATCCATCCATTTATTTTCTACCACTCGTCCCTTTCGCGGGCGGTGCTGGAGCCTATCTCAGCTGTATTCGGGCGGAAGGCGGGGTACACCCTGGAGAAGTCGCCACTTCATCGCAGGGCCAACACAGATAGACAGACAACATTCACACTCACATTCACACACTTGGGCCAATTTAGTGTTGCCAATCAACCTATCCCCAGGTGCATGTCTTTGGAGGTGGGAGGAAGCCGGAGTACCCGGAGGGAACCCACGCAGTCACGGGGAGAGCATGCAAACTCCACACAGAAAGATCCAGAGCGCAGGATTGAACCCAGGACCTTCGTATTGTGAGGCAGACGCACTAACCCCTCTTACACCGTGCTGCCTATTTTGAAAATATATCCAAATAAAATTCATAAATATAAAAATGTGACATACAAATAAATCAAGAATTTGTAAATAAACGTGTATTTGTAAATATATTTTTGAGATTTGAATATAAATATGTTTGATTTTGTATTTTTATTTGTATTTGTATTGAATTTGCATATGTGGATCGCTTTTTTGCTTTTGTGTTGATAAGACATTCCTACCACAAACCAGATGTACAAATAAATGTGACCTACACACTCCCCCGAACAACCAGCAGAGGGCACTGCAGCCAGAGCGGTCTGGGTCACAGAGTATTATATACATTATATGCAAAATGCCCAGAGTTCTCTGCACAAAAATAATCCACGTCTTTACAGAGAGAACGCCCAACGGGCCTGAGCTAGCAAACATTAGCATTGTATTAGCTAATGCTAATTTATCCAGTTAATCTAAAAGACCATGCTAGCTGCTTATTTTATTGTATCAATGCCGTTTAATGACCTTGTCCCGATGTAGATACTGATCTCTTATCAGTGCAATGTGTGTCAAATCATCCCAAAAGTCATGACATAATATGACCCTCTCTAGTGTACCTCTGAATGGCTCGCCAGTGTCTGATCATGTCTGTGACCCAGACCGCTCTGGCTGCAGTGCCCTCTGCTGGTTGTTCAGAGGAGTGTGTAGGTCACATTTATTTGTGCATCTGATTTGTGGTAGGAATGTCTCATCGACACAAAAGCAAAAAAGTGATCCACATATGCAAATTCAATACAAATACAAATACAAAATCAAGCATATTTATATTAAAATCTCAAAAATATATTTACAAATACACATTTATTCATACAAATTCTTGATTTATTTGTACGTCACATGTTTATATTTATACATTTTATTTGTATATATTTTCAAATCTCAAAAATACATTTTACAAATACGCATTTATTTATACAAATTATTTATTTATTTGTATATCACATTTGTATTTGTATATTTATTAATGTATGCATATATATTAATATCATATTGATATATATAAGTTGATGTGAGACAATTTTACTTCCATATTGAAAAGCCGAACCGGAAGAATGCACAAGCCCAGTGGGGACTCTATACACGCACTCCATAGACAGAAAACTACGGTACTAACATGCCAAAATAAGTGCGCCCGGCACACATTGATGTTACAAATGGCCTACTGTTAAAAAACAAAAAATGCACAACACAGCGCTCAGTAGCACCCACAACTGCTTGCAAGCTTATGTTAAAAAGCATGAACCTTATGATTTGACGGTTGACATTGTTTAACATGAGTATCCAACATTGTTAGATGTAGAAGTCAGAAAAGAGGAAATGCATCATTGGTCCCCTTTAAAATTAAAGTTAAAGTTAAAGTACCACTGAGAGTCACACACACACTAGGTGTGGTGAAATTACCCTCTGCATTTGACCCATCCCCTTGTTCCACTCACCTCCCCTCACCTCCCTGGGAGGTGAGGGCAGCAGTGAGCAGCAGCGGTGGTCGCGCTTGGGAATCATTTTGGTGATTTAATTAACCCCCAATTCCAACCCTTGATGCTGAGTGCCAAGCAGGGAGGGAATGGGTCCCATTTGTATAGTCTTTGGTATGACTCGGCCGGGGTTTGAACTAAACATTGCCTGTACAGTTATGACTGACTTAGTAAATGTATCATGATGGTGCCAGTTTGAGCTTTGAACATATCATATTTGCAATATATATGGAATTAGATTATCTCCAGGTGTTTGATGTAGGAAGTTCCATTGCCCTCCTAAAAGCTACAGTCAACCCAGACTTCCAGGTGTTAAAAATAGGCTTCTGGATGAGCAGTGGTACTCGCCTTAAATGCATATGGCAGTGTTTTTAGTCTGCAGTGCACGATGAAGAGGATGAGTGGTTGTTTTAGAAAAGTTAAATATAAGGGGCGCTGGTTGAAGAGTGAGGTGGTGGCTCCTACTTTGCTAGGTGAGAGGTGAGTGGAGTGAAAACACCAGCATAGAATTCCTAATAAGCCTGGGTGTACAGGAGACTGCCTCCAAATGTTTTCGAAAGCGTGCGGACGCTACCAGCGATGGCTTGTGCATTGCCTTTTTTTTTTCCTCATACTCCTTCATTTTTTTTTTTGCCCAAAAAGGAGCACGCTCCCTCCTCCGGACACGCCTTCAGTTCAATTATTAAGGCTCAAAACAAAGGTCTGCACCCAGCTATGAATAATGGAAGGTGAGAAGGCAAGGAGAAGGATGGAGGTTAGAAACAGAGGCGTGCGGTGATGAGAGGTGAATTTCACTCAAATGCCTCCATGTGACAGACAGCTCAGTGCTCGCTCGGGTCAAGTCACTGAAGAGCAGCCGGTGGGCTCAATACATAATGTACATGCAGAGGCCCTGTTCTCGCACACAAAAAGACCACACACAAAGACGGAGAGTATGTGCAAAAACTCACTTACAGTAAAAATGGATAGATGGGAGTAGGGCTGGGCGATATATCGAATATACTCGATATATCGCAGGTTTGTCTCTGTGCGATGTAGAAAATGACTATTTTGTGAGTAGTCGAGTATACGTTCTCATGCAGTTGCTTTTAGCTGCAGGCATTACACTTCAAGCGTTTCTCACTCTTTCTTGTCTCTCCTTCTCACAGAGACATAAAACAAGCGCACCTTCTTACATACGTCACATACTGTCGCGCGTGCAACGTCCTACGCCCTCGCCGAGCAGAGAGGTAGCGGCATGGGTAAAGTTAGCAGTGGCAAGTGGTGCAAGCGGAGCGGTGCGAGTGGTAATACGAGAGAGAGAAGGTGCCAATCTGGTAACAAATTCCCAAGAAAAACAGCACAGGGTCCATCGTCTGGCGGTGGTTTGGCTTCAAGCGGGAAGATGTTGAACAGACATCCGTAATATGTCAAGTATGCGGCAAAAGCGTTGCTACAAAAAGTAACGGCACTACTAATTTGTAGCATCATTTGAAAAGTCACCCGCTCGAGAATGAAGAGTGCTTGAAACTCCGCATGTCAACATCTCCGGCCGGTGCCACACCCAACAAAATGCCAAAGCAACCAGCACTGACCCAATTGAGCCTGGCGTCTTCCATTTCCAGATCAACACCGTATGAAAAAAATAGTCAAAAACAGGAGATAACATCGGCCGTAACCTACCACATAGCGAAGGACATACACAATTCGATTTCCTATAATGCAGCTAATTTTTACTTTACAGTTTTTGAAATATCTTGTGTGACATCATGCACAAAAGTGCACTTTACTTGTTTTAAAATATTGTAGTGGGGTTCCGTACAAAAAGTGCACTTTAATTTAGTGTTGTTTTGATATGTCATCTTAGTGACATCATGCACAAAAGTGCACTTTATTTGTTTTAAAATATTCCAGTTGCGTTCTCTACAAAAAGTGCACTTTAATTTAGTGTTGTTATGATATGTCATCTTTGTGACATCATGCACAAAAGTGCACTTTATTTGTTTTAAAATATTGTAGTGGCGTTCTGTACAAAAAGTGCACTTTAATTTAGTGTTGTTATGATTTGTCATCTTAGTGACATCATGCACAAAAGTGCACTAATAGCTTGTTTTAAAATGTCTCTGACAATCTTGCACTTTTTGTTTTGAATTTACATGAATGTTTGTGCCACTGCTTAATAACTGTTTAATAAATACAGTTTTGGTAAATTGACTTAGTTGTGATTTCCCTCTCTGCATAAAATGAGCATATATTAATGCAGTATGAACAAGAATGTTTTAATGTAGACACATAGAATCATCATACTGGTGTGATTATATGCAGCAAGTGTTCATTCAAGGCTAAGGCAAAATATCGAGATTTTTATCGTGTATCGTGACATGGCCTAAAAATATTGAGATATTAATAAAAGGCCATCTCGCCCAGCCCTAGATGGGAGCGCATGAGAAGACGAGAGGAGGCTTCCCACTCTGGGGAGGCTGTTTTTTTAATGCAGCGAGGCAGAAGGCATGCCAGTCAGGTGCAGAAGAAGGGCAAGTGTGAATGAAGTGTTTGTGTGTTTGCCTTGTGCTTATTGATGGCCTTGTTTTTCCTCAGACAATGTTTGATGTTACAGCCTACATGGGCTGAGAGGGAGGGCATGACGAGAAATAAAATAGGTGAGGAAAAAAAATTATTGATGCAAGTTGGCCACAGAGTATTGGTTGTGCCAATAGAGGCCGGGCCTGAATAAAATCTGAAGTAAAAGTAATGAAGTTTTAATGATCTTCCTCTCATTCCACAAACTGAATTTTGTATTATTTTGTGGTTGAAATTGAAATTCCATCCATTCCCTTCGTTAAAGGGGACCTATGACGAACATCATGTTTTCTGCCTTATAAATGTTGTTCCAATGTTGGATACTCAATGTTAAACAAGGTTCATGCATTTTGCCATGAGCTGGCAAGCAATTTTAGATGACTTTGTTCAAGGTATTTGCAGTCTGGCTAGGTTGTGATGCCACAGCGAAGTGGACGTACTTATTTGGACTTTAGGTCAAGCTCTCAGCAAGAGTGAGAGGAGCTCCTGTATGCGCATAATAACACTGACGTGCGACATGCATTGACATAAATGTTGATACAAACAGCCTTTTTTTTTTTTTTTTGTGGCTGCTGGGTCCGATGCAGGGGGGTGGCCGATGTTGTGACTTGTGGCAGCGCGTGTACGTGGTGGTTGTCGGGGCTGGCGAACTTGCCGTCTTCACATTTGTTTATTGTCGTGTCGGTTGGCTTGTCGAGTGTGGGCCTGGAATGCCCTTGCGCCCTGCCGCGCCGCCATTCACGCCCGGTGTCATGCCGTCGTCTGGGGCGGGCTTGTCGGGTGTTGTCCCTGGGTAAAGGGGGTGCGCGGCCGGACCTGTGGAGCTTGGGGGAGGAGATCTGCTGGTTCTCAGTGAGCGGTGGGTGCCGGGGCTTGATCGCTGTCCCGCCGGCCTGTGTATTGATTTGTTGTTGTATATATAAGAGTGTGTGTGTGTGTGTGTGTGTGTGTGCGTGTGGATGGATGGATGTAGGTATGTAAATGTGTGTATGTATGTATATGTGTGTGCATGTATGGGTATAGGTTGCTGGTGGGGCGGGGGCGGTCTTCCCGCCCGGTTGCGGGGAGTCTCTGGGCCCCTCGGGCGGGGCGTCCCGCCTTTCTGCCCGTGTGGGGTGTGGTCTCTCGCTGGCTTGAGGGCTGGCTGTCCCCTGCTTCTCCCGTGCCTTGTACTCTGCCGGGCGCATCTGTCTGCGGCCTGCTGCTGGTTCTTCCGGGCGGCACAGCGGGCCGGGCTCTGGGGTTCCTGTCGCTGGCCGGCCTGGTTACGTGAGGCCGGTGGTCCCTTGTTCCCTGGGCACCACACCTGCTGTTTGTGGGTTGGGCTCTCTGGGTGGTTGGGGCCGTACTCTGGCTCCCACACACACTGGGAGTCAAATATATTGTACATACAAATACACATATATTCACATACACACCGTTATTTATACATACATACATACATACACAAATACAGTACATACCTACATACTCAAAGTTCGTACATCCACACGCACATTCACTGTACAAACACACATATACATATACTGTACATATACATTCACTGTACAAACATACATATATACATACTGTACATATAATCACGTTTCATCAAACATAAATTAACGTTGTTACCCTAGGGTAAATTGGGTAACACATGGCACACTGACAAAGCTTAACCTATTGTTAGTATAACAATCTACAAGGTTAATATAGCTGGCTTCTCTTTCTTCCCCTCCATTGTTCTGCTTTCTTTTGTATCTCTAGTTATCATTACATATATGCATTGTTGCATTTGAACAACTGCATTGTTGATAACAGATCAAATTTTTGGTATTATTAATGATCAATAGCGCTATTTATATTGGTATTTGTATTGCTCCATTTGTAGTGTAATAATGTTCATTGTCATGTCTGTGTTATTATTTATTTCACTAACTGTTTCTTTGCTATCAATTTTACCATCATATTTGTACATATCGTATTTGCTGATGTTGCTCTATTGCTGTTGTTGTTATTGTTGTGTTTGCTGTTGTTGTTTTTGTCTCTCTGTCTTATCCCCCTCTTGTCCCCACAATTTCCCCCTCTGTCTTCCTTTTTTTCTCTTTCTATCCCCTCCTGCTACGGCCCGGCTGCACCAAATAATAATATAAATACATTTAATAAAGTCAAATACAAATAAGGCAACAAAAGAAGTATCCCACACTTCTCTTTTGTAAAGTAAATGTGTACAGCCGATATGGGCATCTACATCAACTATATGATTTGCCTGAGAAGCTGGACAGGACCAAAAAAAACCACAAAAACAAACAGCCTTTTTTAATGCAGCTCCAAATTGATTGGAGATGGGTGCAGGTGCACCTAATTCTGTAACGGTGAATCTCTATTATGTTTATGAAGTACATTTTCGAACCTGTCTGAAAAAGAAATAGAGTTGAGGTCTTCAAGATATATATTTAAATAGTGTAGATTTCTAAAAGATAAATCATGATACTTTTGGGGGCGTGGTTTCATTTGCAATCTGTGAACGCCTCGACATACGAACATTTTGCAGACAGACTCCAAAATGGGTTATAAATGTGACTATAGAGAAACATTTATGCAAAATTTACCCCAAAGTATATGAAACAGATATTATCTATACCACAATGAAGTGTGCAGCTTAAAATACTAATAGGTCCTCTTTAAGTGTGTCATTCTTCCACATTGTACACTACATAATGTAATCAATATTGCACATTTTGCATGTCCAGACTGCCGATAAAAAGTGCTGATGTTTCTGCTTTGGGTTACAGAGCGAGGTGTAAATCTAAAGGTTTCTTCTTTGCCACACTAAAAAGAAATTCCATCATTCATGTTAATGTACATGTCAATAGTTTCTGTTTGTTTGCGACTGTCATAAACCTCCGGTCTTTTGATCCAATTTGATACTCTAATATTTACCAATGGATAACAAAATGAATTTACATTCAAAGGAAACAAACTAAGAATAAACAGAAGAATGTTTATTTTTTTGTTTTAATTATGATTATCACTTTTTTAGACTCACTTTGTTAAGGCTGGTAACAAAGGTCTGCACCCAGCTATGAATAATGGAAGGCGAGAAGGCAAGTAGAAGTATGGAGGTTAGAGGTTACCTTTCCCACAAAGTTATTACTTTCCTACGACGTCCATTGCATGTAGTTATGCAAATGAGCTGATGGCGTCATCTCGCGGATTTTAGGCCAGCCAATAGCTACTTTTCTTACTAAGGAGTTGGCAACACTGGTCCATTCACATGCACACATAATGTCCGTCCACTTACATGCAAAAAGTATGTAAATGTAATGTTAACTCAAAAGCATGTAATATGCTCAAAAACATTTGCTTACAGCACAATATAAACATTAGTTTGTTCATTCACATTCACATACAGTAAGAGTCCTTCTGGTGTCCATTCACATACAAGCTAAAAGTATACTTTTGACTTTAGACACACAGTGAAGGTACTTCTGCTGCCCAATGTACATATAAACATATATTCAACATATGACAATTATGTGAACACCTTATTTTAATATATTTGTAACATCTGTTTGTTCCAGGACAGCAAATGGTTAAATGTACAATAAAATAAAGATTAACTACTGCATTTATACACACAGAGAAGGTACTTCTGCTGTCCAATGTACATATAAACATATATTCAACATATGACAATTATGTGAACACCTTATTTTAATATATTTGTATCATCTGTTTGTTCCAGGACAGCAAATGGTTAAATGTACAATAAAATAAAGATTAACTACTGCATTTATACACACAGAGAAGGTACTTCTGCTGTCCAATGTACATATAAACATATATTCAACATATGACAATTATGTGAACACCTTATTTTAATATATTTGTATCATCTGTTTGTTCCAGGACAGTAAATGGTTAAATGTACAATAAAATAAAGATTAACTACTGCATTTATATTTGTTCACCTTAGTGGTCTTGACTTTGTTGCCTGTGCTGCAGCTCCATCCTGTAAGGTCTGGAAGAACCTTACATTCCTCCCCTTCCATGCAGGGCTGCATCTGACACCACCACTTCTGGGCGACAATAGAGGCTGGTGAAAGAAAGAAAGACGGAAAAAATGTTGTCACCTAATTTGTTCCTATTCAATAGAGATGCCAGTTAAATTTATTGATGATTCAAAAATGAATGCACAGCACTTTTGCAAGAAATAAATCTTAATTCTTGGAGAACTATTGCAGTTTAATCTCATTATAAAAGGTAGCTTCAAGAGTGATTACTCATTCAATGCCCTTAAGCTTAAATCTCATTTAGTAATCTAAAAGGATACGCTGTGGCTTTAAAAAAAAAAAAAGGAGCAGCGTCTAGTCCAATATAATTTTTACTATGTGGTAAAAGCACTGGTTTCTCACAATTTTCATTGACACTATACCTTTCTTAATTGCATGTCGGGATTGGTACCAAATTCGATGCTTTTATAGGCACCGACCAAATTCCGTTGGTGCTACAGTACTTAGCATCGAATCACGTAAAATTATATAAATTCAATACCAACATAGCAATTATGATTGATAGAAAACACTTTAACATACAGTAAGTCTGTACTTTTTTAAATGTGCTAGCTCGATGCTAACTTACATTGGATTTGCCATAGATCTGCTACTTATTAGCATTAGCAATTTTACATGGCAATTTCAACACCTCCAAGCGTTAAAGCTAAAACTAAGATTACATTACAATCAAACAGCTGGTGTGTAGTGAATCCAATACTTTGAGTACAAACACTTTTTAGGGCGCAACAAAATACTGGATGCACCTTAATGGCAAAGACTACTCCCTGTAGGCTATAGCAAGCTACTGCATGCAAAGTTTACTAATATTATACTAATATACTATACTAAAACTATAATAATATATCATATTAACTATAATAATACACAAATCGAGCTATACCAACTTGACAGCAAAGTTATTATTATAGGCTTACTGTTAAATGTAAAATTAAAAAAAATTGATGATATTATTAAACAAAGTAACATTTATTAACTCATGAACACACACAGAAGTACCGAAAATCGGTCTCGTTGAGCACCATTATCGAATTCCACGTACCGGACCGTATTGGTTCAAATGTAAAAGGTACCCATGCTTGACTTCATGTGTTCATTTTTGTCAGTTTTGTCCGTTTGGCTGTCATGGGCACTGTAGTGTAATCAGTACAGAGGGGATCATTTGCATTCGCAATTTAAATAGAAACAAATCCAAAAGGACAAAACTGCAGGCAAGATATGCATGAGACAGCTGAGATGTGTTGTGATCTTTCAGGATTGCGAGCAGATCTGTGCCCCACACATCACATCCGATAAAAATGAAAGTATGCCTGTAGCAAACATCACAGAGAAATACTCTCAGAAAGACACATCAAGAGTAAAAATGTGATTTGTTAGCACAGAAAGTGATAAAAAAAAATGTTTTAATGATTTAATATTGGACACAATTTTGAATTAATACCTGTTCCTTTGCAGTCAGCCAACATCACAGTAAATCACAGGTAATTGCAAGATTAGCATTGAAGTTTTAACACAACTGTTACTAAAGCCCTTTAACAAAATACATTGGCACAATTCCCAGGAGAGAAGTGACACTTTGAGAGTAACTGTTTTTTTACGGGACAGCTTTACAGTTGAAAATGATGACAACGTTATTTCTTGCTAATCAGACGTCTTATTCATGCTGCAGCTATCTCTGTCTGCAATTGCCTAGGAAAAGACCCAAGCATAAAAAGTATTAGGCAGACTTTCATCAGGTCTTCATCATGTTGGCTCATTGATGATGTGACGCACGCAAGCAGTTCTGTGGTTATTAAAGTGGATAGGGCTATTACTATTAAATTGCTACATTCCTGTCTAGAACATTATTTTCACTTTCGGACCCTCATTTTTTCTGTCTAATTAGAATTGATTGAATGTTTTGATGTCTTTACTGTTTCCATAAAGCAGGGCTATTCAACTAACTACGTTACGCACAGTCCGAGAATGACACAATACCGGCCCCCGGGTTCAGTTCAAAACATGGGAGAAAAGCATTTTAGCAACAAATTCCTAAAAACACTATACTGCTCTTGTTGTATGGAGGACCTTGGACCACTGTAAACACATTGACATATCCTTGCATTGACATTTTAACCTTGCTAGCAAACATAGAACACGGGGACGAAACTTGTCATTTGCATAACTGAGGCATTCCTCAAGGCACCCTTTTAAGTCTTTGCCCTTTTGGCAGTTACAAATTGTTTTTGTAATTTGATTTATGTAACTACGGTGTTGTGGTAGCTTGTTCACTTTAGATCAGTGGTTCTTAACCTGGGTTCGATCGAACCCTAGGGGTTCGGTGAGTAGGCCTCAGGGGTTCGGCGGAGGTCAAAACACACCCGACTCATCGTGTAAATACAAACTTCTCCCTATCGGCGTATTACGGATACGGCAACAGTTGACTGGTTTGCAGGTGTGTAATTTGTTGTGAGTTTATACACTGTGTTGGTTTTGTTGTTTGAACAAGGTGATGTTCATGCACGGTTCATTGTATGCACCAGTAAAAAAACATGGTAACACTTTAGTATGGGGAACATATTCACCATTAATTAGTTGCTTATTAACATGCAAATTAGTACCATATTGGCTCAACTAGTCATTAATAAGTACTTATTAATGCCTTATTCAGCATGGCCTTATTATAACCCTAACCCTCTAACCCTGACCAACTAACTCTAAATTAAGTCTTTATTACTTAGAATATGTTCCCTTTGTCACACCTGGGTGAAGTTTTGTCTGGATTTCGTCTGGTGTCATGTTGTCTTGTCAATTCCTGTTTTATTTTGAAAGGACAACTCTCCCTCTCGTTTCAGGTCACTTGCCCTTCCTCCTGTTTCACTGGTCTGATGTCTCTCCTGATTGCCTGATTGTGCCCACCTGTGTCACACTCCCTCGTGTGTATAAATGGCCCGTCCTCCTCTTGTCTTGTGCCAGAGTGTCTCGTTACTTCGTGTGCGTACCTCCAGCGTTTCCTTGCCATAGCATTGTCCACAGCCACAGCCACGTTTCTTGTACCTTTTTTGGATCCACGGGAGTATTTTGATTTGTAAGTTTTCTCAGGTAAGAATAGCTTCCTAGCATCACCTCCGTTGGAGCGGTTTTTGTTATACTTAGTAGTTTTTTGTTGATAGCCCCTTTTTCCCTCTGTAGACGGAGCGTTTTTGAGTTGTTGATATTTTTGTTAGTTTAGAGCTCAGGTCAGTTGTGTTTTTTATAGCCTGTTTGTTTCTCCTGTTTTGGACCCCTTCCCTTGTCCAAATAAATATATTGTCTTAAAATCCTGCATCTGTGTTCAGAGTCCTGTTCTGGTCGTGACACCCTTAGTGTCCAAATAACTCTAAATTAAGTCTTTGTTACTTAGAATATGTTCCCCATACTAAAGTGTTACCAAAAACATATAACTTTGTCTTGAATTTGGAAAAAAAACAACATTTTATTTTTCACTAAAGAAGGGTTCGGTGAATGCGCATATGAAACTGGTGGGGTTCGGTACCTCCAACAAGGTTAAGAACCACTGCTTTAGGTGTAGTCAGTAGTCATTTGTTCAAACTTTTTAGTTACACTAGTAGTGTATATTTTCATATTTCATCATTTGGGCCATTCAACTGGTGGCCCACAAGTTCAGTTAAAACAACTTGTGAGGGACTCACATTTTTGCAGAGGGTCCCTGAAAACAGCAGAGTGCTCATGTAAGTCTGACACAATAAACACACCAAAATCAAATGTCCACTGTAGAGGATGTTGGCTGGATATAATATACAAAATAAGACTAACAATGAAGGGAAATGTCCGGCCACCCAGGTCCTCAACTTGATGGAAATGTAGCCCCAAAAACAATTTAGTTCAATATTCCTCCCATAAAGTACCGTATTTTCCGGACTAGGGCGCACCGGATTATAAGGCGCACTGCCGATGAATGGTCTATTTTCGATCTTTTCTCCTATATAAGGCGCATCGGATTATAGGGCGCATTAAAAAAGTCATATTGTTTTTGTTTTTTCTAAATTCAAAACACTTCCTTGTGGTCCAAATAACATGTAATGGTGGTTCTTTGGTCAAAATGTTGCATAGATTATGTTTTACAGATCATCTTTAAGCTGCTTTCTGACAGTCAATTCCAGATCCGCCGTTTTGTGGGCGTTCTTATTTACGTGGCTCACCTTTGGCAGCGCCTTCTCCCCGTCATCTTTGTTGTAGCGGAGTAGCGTGCAAGGACGGGAGTGAAAGAAGTGTTAAAAGATGGAGCTCACTGTTTTAATGACATTCAGACTTTACTTAAATCAATAACGGAGCAGCATCTCCTCATCCGTAAACAACAACAACGCCGTGAAAAACCGTCCGACCGGAACTCTCTAATAACTAAAGTTCCTTGGGTGAATAATGTAAACTCACTACAACGGTATGTTTTAGCGCGTTCGTGGCGAGTTTACTGACAGATATAAGTAAGAACTTTACACTACTTTATATTAGAAATGGCAACAGCAGAGGATGAATGTCCCTTAAGAAGATAGAGAAAAAGAAGAAGCTTATTGACTACGGCGTCGTCACGGACTTCAAAGGCGGATGCGTGCAATTTACAGGATGTATGCAGATCCCAAATACAGATCAGCAAGTACCAGAAGATAAGAAAAGTTGCATTTGCATAATATTGCAAAACAAAACGCCAGATAATATGTCTTACCTTATACACACACCATAATAATACTTGTATGTTGAAGCACAGTAGAATCCATCAAGCGGTGCGGCTTCATAGCTTACCAAAGTTGACTAAAACATTTTGATAGATTTTTGAGCGCTGTGTGTAATGTTCTATATTTTCAATGGAACGTATAAAATGTTGGTGTTGTATACTTCAGTCATATTGCTATCATATTGCAGTCTACACGTATCTCTTATGTTTGACTGCCATCTACTGGTCACAATTATTACACCATGTACCAAATAAAATTGCTTCGAGGTCGGTAAGCAAAATCAGAATTATTCCGACCATTAGGTGCACCGGGTTACAAGGCGCACTGTCGAGTTTTGAGGGGGGGAAAACGGATTTTAAGTGTGCCTTATAGTCCGGAAAATACAGTACTTTTGTGTTTCAACTCAGTCACACTAGTTAGCAGTCTGTTATCAATGCGGACATTTTATAGAAATAATTGGACTCTTGGTGAAATTGGAAGGAAAAGTGGGTGACCCATTACCTGGCTGAATAATAATCAAATAGCATGTGTGTTTCAACTGAAAAAGCAAATATTTTGCCTGCAGACTAAACACTTCCTCAAGATGTATTTGATACTTTTAATCAGGTCATTACAAAATCATGCCGCTCCACTCTCAAGCTCAATAGTTTCCTGTCCTATTTACGAAGCATCACTTCTAAAAGGCCTGCAACCGGGATCAAAACAAAAGTTGTATTGTATTGTTTGGAGTTACTGAATTGTTCGAATCCATTTCGCTGATTCAAGCAGAAACTAACTGCTGCTCTCTGAAAACTGCAACAAACAACTGAGCTCAGAGACTGTAGTCTGGGATTTCATCAAGCGTCATCTATAGTTGCATGCAGTGCGAAATATCGATTTTGCAGACACGGGAAAAGGAGAAAAGTGGTTTTGCAATGTACTTTATGCTGCGTCTGTAAGAATTACTATTATTTGTACTGCTGTGAAATGTAGAATACCTATCCTTATGTAGAAAAAACTTACTTTTTGCAGGTTGAAATCAGGGATGTATCCATCGAATATCTTAGTAATCGGATTGTCGACTGGAAATTCCTTCAGTTAATTAAGTAATCATATAGACATGTTTTTGTTTCGTTAAAAACTACACTAGTAAAAACAGGACTTTTAATCATGATTGACTAATTAAGCCAAAATATGTTGCAGTTACACAAATGGGTCATAGCTCATCCAAATGCAACACATTCATTATGTTTTGTGTGTTTACTGTGAGCACTGTGATGTTTCTCTCAACCACAACAAATGCAGTACTGCTGACCACTTATTCTTCTTCTTAGGTGGTTTTCGACCACTCTTCTTTTTCTAAAATAAATAAAAGTACATTTGTTAATCCATTGTTTGTGCCTTCAGTTGAGAACCACTATCAAATATACAGTATTTACACTAAAACACATTTTGACATAAATCTCATTCACTTGCATTATTTTCACAGCCAGTTCCCTTAACTACTATCATCCTAACACTAGAGCATACATTTATTGTGAAATTACGTTTTGACCTTAAACCGTATGTAGCGTATGTTCATGCATTTGTTTCTAAAACTTTCGCAAATTTTTAAACAATAATTACACTGTTATCTCTGTTACCATGCGCTCTATAAACTTAGCGAACATCAGTAAGGCCAGTTTGTCCCTGACACTCATGCTACCATGGCTAACTTATCTTCGCCCGCCAGCTGACCGTAATGTCGTGTTTTATTTTATAAATTCATTGAAGCAGTGAAAAACCCTGAATCAGTTTTTGAAATCAAATTACTCAACTTACTCGAGGAATATCGTTTCACCGCAGTAGTAATATTGAATTCGGAAAGTAAACTATTTTAACTTACTTGCCCAACCAGGCAAGTGAGAACTAAACATTAGGAAGCCTTAGAAGTATTAAATGTTCTTTATTTACGAAAAAAACCATTTTTTTAAAGTAATATCAAGGTCAATTCAGGTCTGTATAGTTTATATCTACTATGATTTTGAAATGCCCTTATGTATATATTTCACTTTAGAATTTATCCAAAAGTTGATCCAAAATTGATACACATCTTCTCATTCAATGGGTTTTCTTTATTTTCATGACTATTTACATTGTAAATTGTCACTGAAGGCATCAAAACTATGAATGCACACATGTGGAGTTATGTACTTAACAAAAAAAGGTGAAATAACTGAAAACATGTTTTATACTCTAGTTTCTTCAAAATAGCCACCCTTTGCTCTGATAACTGTTTTGCACACTCTTAGAATTCTCTTGATGAGCTTCAAGAGATAGTCACCTGAAAGGGTTTTCACTTCACAGGTGTCATAGTTCTGATGCCTTCAGTGACAATCTACGATGTAAATAGTCATGAAAATAAAAAAAACAAATTGAAATGAGAAGGTGTGTCCAAAGTTTTTTCCTGTACTGTATGTTAAAGTGGTACCTCAATAAAATACAAGTGTACACATTTTGACGTGGAACCATACCTTTAAACATTTATGTTTTGTGCAGCCACTGCATCTGCACAGCTTATAAATTTTGAGGAACGCGGAAATTAAATTTCCCTTTGAAGGACTCTTTCACAATCGTTACATTAATCAATGATATTGTATTGTCATTTAACGTAATTTCACAGTAAAAACGATGAAATATATGGTTTATTGGGTTATGGGGTTTTTTTGGCTGGGAAACCAAAAGCGCTCCCAGGATGTCTCGTGGCACTTGATTTTTGACATCTTCACATGAATCCATAACATACGTAATAAATCGTACATTAAAATCGCCCATTAAATCGCAACAGATTGTAGTGTGAAACATTTAAAAATAAAGGGAAAAATACACAAATAAAGTGTTATATAGTGTAACAATTGCACTCATGTGTAAGAGTCCTTGGATGTGCTATTACATTTCTTCATTCTTTTGATTCATGTGCAGATGCAGGGGGTGCATGCATTCCATTGGGGCGCACGACTTGCCAAAACACCGGCCAAAGCCACCATTGGTGTGTATTGTTTTTCCTCAACAAAATGTGCAAAATGAGTTGCCTCAGTATTCCTGCCCTTAACATGGTCAGACACTGAAATTATCCGCTAACCCAATCAAGGCTGTCGCCATTCCTACATTTTATAGTGTAACTGAATACATAAAAGGGTTTTGTGCTTGAGACAGTATTCATGCTGGCTCATGTCATTTCTTCCCACTTTGTGTTATCCAAAATATGTGTTACAAATCTTACAAAAAGCATGAGTGTGTTTGACCATGCTCTCTTTTGAATAAGAATAATTGGCCTCTTATTTGTCAAGATAAACACACACTTATTTTTGGGGCGACAGACTTGGTGTTGTCTTCATGTCTCTTCATAATTCTTACGCGAATGTTTAATGCAAGTTTTTGAGACCCAGTGGACCGAAAACTGTTTGGCACCAACTGCCTGCAGGAGTGACAGGGAGGATTTCTTTCATTGAAGGTTTAAAAAAAAAAAAGGGGTATTATTTTAAAGAAGGGCAAAGTACGTTAGTTTCCCCGGTATTGACAGATATTCATGGAACTATTGCTTGCATATTATAAATAAAATACAGTTAATAGTATTCCACAAAGTTAGGCAAGTTGAAGTAATTCTGTGTCGTATCAAAAAATTACAGTTCGGGATGGGTATCGTTTACATTTTAACCAATACTAGTGCCAGACCAGTCCTTCAAAAACGACGCTGGTGCTGAAACGGGGCCCAAACCCCCTACTTGAAATATTGAAAACAAGCAAATTTTTGTAAACAATACAATTAAAAAGCCATTTTATTTTTATGGGATTTTGTGACATTTTTTGAAAAGACTAGTGATTTAAATACCCCAATGATATACATTAACTGATAACTAAGTACTACATTAAAAAATATGTACCCGGTATGTTAAGCTGCCGATTCCAATATTGTTCATACCAATACCGCATGTAATGAGTGTATATTGTTAAATTTATTTTTGGTGAATGCTATTGACAGTTTAGCAGTAGCAACACAAATATTTAAACCAGTTCATTATTAAATGTTATTACATACAATTGTTTGAGCAAAAAAAAGTCAATAGTACACAATAACTAAACACAATAAAAAAAACTACAATCTGTTCCTCATTTAAATCCTTTTTTGCCTTCAAAGTCCTCATGTCCTTCTTTCTGCTCCTTTTCATTCATAATTTACTTTAATGTTATGTTAGAGTTAGAGTTACAGTTTGAGTTTATTTCAAACATGCAAGCATACAACATGATACATCACAATTTCCAGTTTCTCTTTTCAACATGTTCGAAAAGGAGTAGGAAGAAGCAGAGCTTATTTAATTGATTTTTTATTTTCATTTCATTCCTTTGTTTAACTTTTATGAATGAAATAAATAAATTAACTGAACTGAATTGAAATGTGTCCAGGGACTTATTCTCGGAATTTGTTAAAAAATAACAAAAACAAAACAATCGGCATTGAAAGGTAATCGGCGATGGCGATCACATACTTTTTCAAGAAAATCGTCCGATACTGATCGGTACATCCATAAAAATAGAAAAAAAAATCTACAAAAATGTTTCATAATTATTAACACAGAACACAGGGAACCTGCAAAAACATTGACCTACTTGAGTTGTAATGTTTGATGCTCAAAATTCTGGGTGTTCCTGAATGCAACCTGGCCCGCCTTAACCGCCTTTAGTGCATAATAATGAAGTGCTGTGGTGTTGTGGCTACTGCTTAGGACAGTGGTTCTTAACCTTGTTTGAGGTACCGAACCCCCCCAGTTTCATATGCGCATTCACCGAACCCTTCTTCAGTGAAAAATAAAAAAAATATATTTTTCAAATTCAAGACAAAGTTATATGTTTTTTTACTGGTGCACAAAATGAACCGTGTATGAGCATCACCTTGTTCAAAGAACAAAACCAACACAGTGCATGAACTCACAACAAATTACACACCTGCAAATCAGATGGAAATTAGAGGGAACATTGTTTGGGGGTATCCATAATACGCCGATAGGGAGAAGTTTTTATTTTCACGATGAGTTGGGTGTGTCTTGACCTCCGCGGCAGAGGCTCCGCCGAACCCCTGAGGCCGACTCACTGAACCCCTAGGGTTCGATCAAACCCAGGTTAATAACCACTGGCTTAGAATATCTCTGCAGTGCAAACGATGTTATGAGGGCTGCTGTAGTTTAAAGAGAGTGTCGGACTATGTGCGCTTCAGTCGGGACGCTACATCATTTAGAACATGGGTGTCAAACTCATTTGAGATCGGGGGCCACATGGAGAAAAATCTACTCCCAAGTAGACTGGACTGGTAAAATCCTGGCTTAAAAATAAAGACAACTTCAGATCTTTGTTTAAAAATGGAACACGCACATTCTGAAAATGTACAAATCATAATGTTGTAGGGTTTTTTTTATACTTACATGTTGTGGTTAATTCTATTCTATCTTTATTTGTCGTTATTTATTTGTTCTGAATAAATTATGTGATAATGTTCATCAGTCAACTCATTGGTGTTAATTTTCAATCTATCAAGATACATTACAGTATGTTATTTATGTAGTTTGATCACTTTCCTCGACTGATGTACTAACATCATGTGGTTTATTTTGTACACTTGTACTTAGCAAACTCATCCGTCGGGCCGGATAAAACATGTTCGCGGGCCTGATCCGGCCCTCGGACCATACGTTTGACACCCCTGATTTAGAATAATGTTTTTTGTACTATATCACCACCAATATCAGCACTTGTTGCAGGTTGAGGAGTCTGCAGTCACTTAGCACCGAAATAAGTCATCAATAGCTTCTTCTTTTTTTGGTCCAGTTATTACCGTGTGAATCAGTACCAGTACCATTGTGGAACCGGGTTTCGGTGCCCATCCCTAATGATAGTGAGATTTAGAGTGATGGACGACAGTGCACACCGTTGCTTATGCCCAGTGTAAATGCAGTCTAAATGTCTGTCTGAAAGACAAAGATTTGTGGATTATATTGAAGTCATTGCACTTAGGAAAATAAACATCAACGGGTGTAATGGGCTTGTGGGTGTTTTGGTAGATTGACCGTATACATCAAATTGCTGGAGTCGGCAGGTAAGCAGGTTTGTGCCTGCATGGGAAGGAGCACTCTTAAAATCAATACCAAAAATGTTCTGTTAAAGAGAACAAGCGCCCCAGGTCCATTGTACGGAAACAGTGAAGTTCAACCAATCTTTCGAACATCACTGTTTTTGTCGGGACACCATAATGCGTCGCCTTCCTTATGTTAATGCAAGGAGGCAGGAAATATACACTCAGTGGCACGCACCATCAACACAGGACGGCATGACCCGAGTGGTGCCAGCAACCTGTCCAGGGAAGCAGGAACATTTGACAGTCTGAGATCTCTCCTCGATCTTGTTCTTGTTACAGCAGCGATGGGCAGCGATCACCTCGCACGTGCCCGCCTTGACGTGCACTGAGGACACAGAAACACACACCCACAGGACGTTAACGGTTGTATCATGAACTGTATCATTTTAGGATGTGAGAAGGTGGAAAAGAGTACCCAAAACATAGGCTTATACAACACAATGTGACCCATGTATACAGAGGGACAAAAAGACACATTTGAGACTGTATAGCAGTGTTTTTCAACCTTTTTTTGAGCCAAGGCGCATTTTTTTAATTGAAAAAAATCTGGAGGCACACCACCAGCAGAAATCATTAAGAAATTAAACTCAGTAGACAATAAAAAGTTGTTGTCCCAACTGTTGGATATGAATTCAAACCATAACCAACTATGCATCACAATAGCTCTTGTCTCAAAGTAGGGGTACTGTCACGACCTGTCACATCACGCCGTGACTTATTTGGAGTTTTTTGGTGTTTTCTTGTGTGTAGTGTTTTAGTTCTTGTGTTGTGCTCCTATTTTGGTGGCTTTTTCTGTTTTGTTAGTATTTTCCTGTTGCAGTTTCATGTCTTCCTTTAAGCACTATTCCTCACACCTGCTTTGTTTTAGAAATGAAGACCATTTAAGTTGTTACTATCCTTTGTTGATTGTCATGTCATGCACGGATGTACTTTGTGGATGCCGTCTCTGCTCCACACGCTGTAAGTTTTTGCTGTTGTCCAGCATTCAGTTTTTGTTTACTTTGCAGCCAGTTCAGTTCTAGTTTCGTTCTGCATAGCCTTCCCTAAGCTTAAATGTGTTTTCTTAGGGGCATTCATCTTTTGTTATTTTTATATTAAGCATTATATTCCTTTTTACCTGCACGCGTCTGCATATTGTGATCAGGACAACAAACCATGTTCCCGACATCTACAAAGCAATTAGCTACCTGCTGCCACCTACTGATATGGAAGAGTTCTTGGAAGAGTTCTTGTCTTGCGCTCCTATTTTGGTGGCTTTTCCTGTTTTTTGGTATTTTCCTGTTGCAGTTTAATTTCTTTCTTTGAGCGCTATTCCCCACACCTGCTTTGTTTTAGCAATTAAGAACATTTAAGTTGTTGCCATCTTTTTTTGTGTGGACATTGTTGATTGTCATGTACGGATGTACTTTGTGGACGTCGTCTCTGCTCCAAATGCTGTAAGTCTTTGCTGTCGTCCAGCATTCTGTTTTTGTTTACTTTGTCGCCAGTTCAGTTTTAATTGTGTTCTGCATAGCCATCCCTAAGCTTTAATGCCTTTTCTTAGGGGCACTCACCTTTTGTTTGTTTTTGGTTTAAGCATTAGATACATTTTTACCTGCACGCTGTCTCCTGTTGTCGTCTGCATATTGTGATCACGACAAACCATTGTCGTCTCACACGACCTGTTCCGGACATCTACAGAGCAATTAGCTACCAGTTGCCACCTACTGATATTGAAGATAATAACATGGTTACTCTGCTGAGCTCTAGACAGCACCGACACTCAACAACGGCACATTATTTGCGGATTATAATTACTGGTTTCCAAAAAAATATTTTTAACCCAAATAGGTGAAACTACATAATCTCCCACGGCACACCAGACTGTATCTCACGGCACACTAGTGGTTGAAAAACACTGCTGTACAGGACTGTTCAGGTCTCTTTGCAGCCTTGTTTAATGTAAACACTGAGGCAGTTGCACAATGTTTTTGATTTATGTCTACCATTAGTCCTATGGGAAGCAAAAAATAAATCAGTACGTGTTGAACCTTCGTATGTTCCCCACATAATCCTTTTCATAGCAGTCTTTCATATGCAAGTGGTCTTGCACAATCAGCCTTATCGTAGTTTAGCTGGTGCAAAAAGTACAGTGGCATACAGTCGGTTTCATATTTGCATATGTTTGTGTTTCATGTGCAAATATATGGTTTTATGTATGAGGGTTTTTCACACCGATATTAAAAGCTACATTCCTGGTTTTATCACAGTCAGCCATGTAGTGCACTTGGCACGGGGATATCAACTATAGTCAGTGACTAATCACTCTGCAGTGGAAAGGGACACACAGCTGGTTTAAATATAACCCATTATCAAGAAATGGATAAAGACAAAATGCAATGAATATGTTTGTGAAAGATACAAAATACACCGGGTTATATTTGTCTGGCTTTAATTTTTTTTTTTTTACCAGCAGTGGGTTATCTATAGGATATGTATCAACTGTATGGCATATATTGCGCAAATGTTCTTAAATATATTATATAAAACATTACTTCCAAACAAGACACAAACAATAATATATCAACTACCATATTATGTACTACTCAAAGTTAAAGTTAAAGTACCAATGATTGTCACACACACACTAGGTGTGGTGAGATTATCCTTTTGCATTTGACCCATCACCCTCACCCCCTGGGAGGTGAGGGGAGCAGTAAGCAGCAGCTGTGGCCACGCCCGGGAATCATTTTTGGTGATTTAACCCCCAAATCCAACCCTTGATGCTGAGTGCCAAGCAGGGAGGTAATGGGTCCCATTTTTATAGTCTGTGGTATGACTCAGCCGGGGTTTGAACTCACAACCTACCGACCTCATGGCGGACACTCTAACCCAGGGGTCGGCAACCCGCGGCTCCGGAGCCGCATGCGGCTCTTTGACCACTCTGATGCGGCTCAGCTGCATACTTGCCGACCCCCCAATTATCCCAGTAGATTTATGGATCTCAGTGCCTCTCCTAGATAACTCCCAGGGAAAATATAATCCTATTTTCACTCTAATTACTAAATTAAGGGCGTGCCCTTATTGAACTGCAGTAATTGTCCTCTATGGCATTTACAAACAGCGTGCCAGCCTGGCCACATGTTGTATGTAGCTTTAACTTGCGCAAGTAGGAGACAGCAAAGCATACTTAGTCATCAGCCACACATCTTACACTGACGGTAGCCGTAGCGTATAAAACAACTTTAACACTGTTACGTTACAAAAATGCGCCACACTGTGAACCCACACCAAAAAAGAATGAAAAACAAAATTCTGGAGAACATCCCACCGTAACACAACATAACACAACACAACCAATACCCAGAATCCCATGCAGCCCTAACTCTTCCGGTCTAGATTATACACCCCCGCTACCACCAAACCCCCCCACACATCAACCCCCCCCCTCCGTGCGTCGGTTGAGCGGAAGAGTTAGTGCTGCATGGGATTCTGGGTATTTGTTGTGTTGTGTTTATGTTGTGTTACAGTGCAGATGTTCTCCAGAAATGTGTTTGTCATTCTTTTTTGGTGTGGGTTCAAAGTGTGGCGCATATTTGTAACGTAACAGTGTTAAAGTTATTTTTGTACGGCTACCGTCAGTGTAAGCTGTGTGGCTGCTGACCTAGTACGCCTTGCTGTCATTTACGTGAGCAAGCTGAAGCTGCATTCTACATGTGGTCGAGCAGGTACACTGTTAGGGCAGACTGTAGAGGGCGCCAAAAGCAGTGCCATCACGCTCTTATGTTCTGGAGTCCCCCGGAAATAGAGAGAGAGTTGGCAAGTATGATGCTATCAAGCGCCATTCATTCAAAACTCGCGGGCCGGACTAACATCAAATTTCCATGTTATAGTGCATGCCGGTGCGTGTGTCAGAGACCCCTGGTTAACATAGCAAAAAGCAATTTAAACTTTGTATGCGGTGTTTTTCATTTTAAAATAAAACATTTTTTTTGTGGCTCCCATTATTTTCTTTAATTTGTGAAACTTGCCAAAATGGCTCTTTGAGTGGTAAAGGTTGCCGACCCCTGCTCTAACCACTAGGCCACTGAGCGTCGGATTACCTACCTAAATGCAGTTGAAATTAGCTTTAGATCAGAGGTTTTTAAACAAGGCTCTGTGACCCCTTAGCGGACTGTAGAGATATCAATCAATCAAAGTTTATTTGTATAGCCCTTAATCACAAGTGTCTCAAAGGGCTGCATAAGCCACAATGACATCATCTGCTTTATATTGCAGGAGGATCGTGGCATTTTTGGTTGATTATATTGACATTTTTTGGGGGGAGAAATCCATCCATTTTCTACCGCTTGTCCCTTTTGGGGTATTTTATAAAAAATATAATACAGAAAAAATAAATATAATTGATAGAATATAGTATATAAAGAAATACAAATATTATCAAAAATATAGTATGATAATGTTTCCACAAATGGAAATGTCTTAAATACACATGAGCATTGATCTGGTAAACAGATAAGACGTCTTTCGGTCGGCAATGCAAACACAGGAGTTATTTTAGGCAGGGCACCTGTTTTTTCACCTGTTCCTCCAAAGAGGACGACCCGCCTCTATCGCTGCTGTGCCATTCACAGAGCTCTTTCTGGTTCCCCGCGATTGTTTGGGAGCCCATTCAAAGCTAACAGCTAGTTTATGGTTAATCTTTTGGATGAGAAAAAAATGGTTCAATATGTAAATTGATAAAAAAAATAAAAAATAAATAAAACACAAGCAGAAGAGAAATAAACCTGCTGGTTAACAAGGTACCTACAGGACCAGTTCCAGTGGCCTGGATAACAAAGAAGACCCCTGCTCTAGACATTAAATAGGAAGGATCTTAGCAATGACCTTTTTCACTGTGTATCCACCAGAGCCACACAATAATGACACCCATAGGATCACTTTTGTTTACTATGTGACCTTTATCAAATTAAATTAGACCAAATTATCATCAATTAATTATGCATGACATTAAATCATACATTTTTAATTTTGTCAGCAAAGCCTTGTGTGTCCTGAAGTTGGTTGTCTTCTCAGATGGCAAGAAAATGTTCACTAATAATATTTTTATTTATTTTGTATTTTATAAAGTTTTATTTCTGTAAACATAACATAAGAAATTGGAAAACAATGTGTAATTATTTCAAGAGGATTGTGCAATTAACATTTGAGCAATGGTTTAAGATGCAAATTGACATTAGTAGGTGATTTATTTATTTTTTTACAAGCCAGTGCAGCTTCCCCATGATTTTTAGGCTAAAAAAACAACAGTAATTACTTTAAAGAAAACCCTTTGTCCATCACTTATCCTGCCTTGGGTTATGGGTGAGCTGAACTTTGTGGAAGAGGCAGAGTACATAATGGACTGATGAGCAGTCAATTACAGGACACAAATAGATAAACAACTATTGCCAGAGTCAGGCTAAATTGGGGCTGTATCGTTTTTGAGAATTTGAGTTTCAATCACGTTTTAGGGGAATAGATTATCTGCACAGCATACTTTTGCCATCTAAAATAGCGATTCCCAAACCGTTCTCAAACGCCAAAGATGTGTTTCAATATTTAAGTACAGTGTTTTATTTTTTTTAATATTCAAACACAGTGTTACTGTTCAGTGTATAATGTTACAGTGGCCACAATGTTGAATATACCTTTTAAATAAAACCTCTGCCTTGTTCTTAATGAATACTTAGGTCAACTACGCTATAGTGTATTTTAATGGTATTCGATATGAGGGTACTTGGAGAGCCAAGTGATTTTTAACAGTTTGAAAACCACTGGTCCAAAAAAAAGCACTTCATATACCGGTAATCTCTACATTACAGCAGGATGAGGAAATGTTCATTCATGCTTCCATTTTTATTATCTCATACAGAAGAGCAGAGAGTGTGTAATTCATTCTATCTTGCATCTTCATACCCTTCATTGAAACAAGTCTGTCTTATTTGATACTTGTTCTTCTTCCCTGCTCCCTTTCTCTTTGCATTATCCTAATTGGCATCACATTTGCATTGCATTTTCCTCGCAGGCTTGATAAGTTTTTTGGCACGTGCTGGTGTACGAAAAAGCCAAGGAACATCCCCGCCAACAGATTAACACCTTACACTCACACCCGACCATACTGCTCCCAGTTCATGCAATGCAGATGGATAAGAAAAAAACAATGCAGACCCGTTTTTAGACACTTTTCATTTTTGCATTTGTTAACAAATGGCATCAATTGTCTTTAATGTGGAACGCACTGTGGAAGAATTGCAAGCCGGATGATGGGATTAGGTTGACCTATTAGTACTCCATTCTACTGTAGCGTCCCCACTTTGTAAGAAGAGTAAAATTCCTCTTGGCTGAAAAACATATTTGGAGCCATGACCTTGCAAAGCAATCAACATTTCTATTTTATTTTCTGCAAAACCTTGTAGCTGTAAGGAACTCGTAAATGCAAACATACTGTACAATAACGCAAGCATCTTCAGTGAGTAAAACTACGCATGAGTGCTCGCACTGAGGCCCGAGCTGTCACACCACTTGAACTGGACCTTGAAAGCGTATGTAAACAAACCTGATGATCTGTGTGTGTGTCCAAGCATGAACCATTTCAAGAGACTTTCCACGGTCCAACACAGTTTGGTAAGCATATTGATTACACACTTGCAAAGACTGAAAATTGCTTCTTTATTTGTAGGGACCAGGAAATGCTCACTTGGTTTATGCTACCTCAGCGTAAGTCTCGAACGGCTACAGAAACGTTTACGACGGTAATTGAAAATGCTTTACAATTTCTGCAAACCTGCCTGACTACTGTGATGTGAAACGATTTTGTCGCCAATGTAAGACAGTGACCTTGCAGGTTTCATATTATGGCAATGTATGCCCATGCAAAAATAATTGTGGACTGCAAGACTACAGAAATGGGAGGCCATGTGCAGATGGGAAGCCCTTTTATCAGGGAAAATACGAGTGGTTTGAACGAAACAGTGCAGCAGGGAAGTGCACAAAAAAGGCATAGGATGTAAAATAAAGCCTATGCAGATCAGAGGTGCTAAGCACAACTACTTGGAGATAGTAAGCAAAAAAAAAAAAACTGATCCAGCAACTAGCAAGGGACAAAGCCAAACTAAATTCAACCCTAATTAACAATAGAAAACAGGTGCACTTCCAGCTTCTTCACACAAGCGTGTAGGTGAAATATACTCTAACATACAATATATAAAAACTACAAAATAAGAGTTTGAAACAGGACGTAATAGTGAGAACACAGAAAAAGAACTTGAGTCCAAACCTGTTATGTGGGATAATGACAATTATTAAATGTTTTTGTTTCCGCCTAGGATTTCTCCACTGACTCGTGGTGTGGAGAGGCAGGTAAATGTTGCACGACGAGGTGATCAATACTCTTTGTTGTTATATATTATTTAGATAAAGAATGACTCATAATCCTCGCAAATAAAAGCGTCTTTTCGTGTCTTTTACGCCATTTCCCGGTCTAAATTGGCTGTGAAAGTGTACCAACTTGTCGGATTATTTCCTCATCTTCCTACTATCAAGGTGAGAGGCATTATTTATGATCTGCAATAAATTTCCACAAGCTCCGACGCAAGAAAACAGCTCATTAGCTGATGATGTCAACATTAGCACACAAGCTGGTGATCACAGAGCCGCTATAAATAGTTTGCCTGCGTTAGCGCTTATAAAACAATATCACTAATCCTTGGTCAATATTCAAGTTACGAAATGTAAATGGGGTATTGTTACTTTTTGGAGGGTTATTTATTGGGTTGTGTGGGCGGAATAGAGGACTTCCCATTGACTCTGTATTACGCATACTTTTAATTAAATTTATTTACGAGTTAAAATGCTTTTTTTTTTAAATACATCCGTTGTCATGTAGTTCATAATGATTTTGAACAATAGGCAAATTCCAAAAAAAGCGCAGTTCCACTTTAACACTGTCCTGCCTTGATTGCTCGTTACATCAAAGCCCTGGGTACCCTTTATTTGTACCATATTTCACAGATTTTTGGCCTAAATTAAATGCTGAATCCAGTTTTATTTGTGTTTTATATGTAAACCATTGCAGTAGTTGTCTCGTTTTCTATTAGTATTATGTTTTGTCAATCAATAAATATTCACCAAGCTGGACTTCTGTTCTGGGTTAATGGTGAACCTTACTAAATAACAACAGAATGCTAACAATGGTGCTTTACTGCGACAATCTCAAATTGACCACTTTTTGGCAAACCAACTTTTTGATAGACTTTATCTTGCCTCATCAAAAACACATTTCCTCATTGATGAGCCTTCGATGTGACCGATATCAAACGACAACAGCTACACATTTGACACAGCACTTTAGACTAAGACTGCTATCTGCTATCTGCTATCACTAGGCCACTTACTCAGTGGCCTAGTGATAGCAGATAGCAGATAGCAGTCTTGAGATCGGTAGGTTGTGAGTTCAAACCCCGGCCGAGTCATACCAAAGACTATAAACATGGGACACATTACCTCCCTGCTTGGCACTCAGCATCAAGGGTTGCAATTGGGGGTTAAATCACCAAAAATGATTCCCGGGCGTGGCACCGCTGCTGCCCACTGCTCCCTTCACCTCCCAGGGGGTGAACAAGGGGATGGGTCAAATGCAGTGGACAAATTTCACCACACCTAGTGTGTGTGTGACAATCATTGGTACTTTAACTTTAATTTAACTTAATCTGTAACGGTCTGGTCGAAGCAGAAATTGAACTATTTTGATGCACAATCTTCTTCGACCTCAATAACACAGCTTTGGCTTAAGTAATGTGAAATTACAATGCAGACACACAGTGCTAACACGGAATGCTGACATCAAAGCTAATGATCATAGCTGCGACTGTCAAGTTGACCAAGTTTTGCAGATTAACACACGCATGTGGTTTCAGCACATGGAAGACTAGTTCTAATTTAGAGGAATTACCCAGGATGTGACAAAACATTTTTACGTTGTCTCCGTTTTGTAGTAGCCGAGCGACGGCCATAACAATGACGCTTGGAGGATTATTCGGGCAGGGCCACCTAAACTTTAGGGAAGGCCCCAGTGCTGAGGGGGTTTTGGGGGCCCCGCCATACCTCAACAACCCACCCCCAACCTCAACAACCCCCCGTCTCGAAACAGTCAACTTCAAGAAATAGTGCTGGCGCTTTGGGAAATGCCCATGTTTTTAGCTCAGTAACAGGACGCTCGCCTCTCACACAGGTGACGTGGGTTCGCGCCTTGATCGTACCACTTGAAAAAAACAACACAGCCGAGAGAGAGAAAGTACACAATCACTACTATCAAAGCTGTCTGTGATTGACAGCCGTGAAGACCATTCATTGCATTACCCCGTCAAAATCAGGGGGCCTCTGACTGGGTGGAGGCCCCTGGACTTTAGCCAAGATAAGCCCATACATTAAGGCGGCCTTGCCTCCGGGCTACCAGTGGGTACTGTAATCTACAGTAGAACACACTCAAGACCACTATAGTGGGTGAAACGAGTGTAAAGGTGACAGTATGGGTGTTATTTCATGTTTATAGGGCTCTAATTATGTTGGAAAACAAACATATTTAGAAGGTTGGATGTAACCCCCGCTGAATGCACTGTAATCGTCACGAGTTCAAGCCTCCTGGACTCTGCATTGTTTGTTGTAATGATGGACAGGAGTGATGTTATGGACACCGTTTACTTCCTGATGTGGAATGGAATTTGCACCGGTCAATACAGTGCGGCTCTTTACAACACACAAAAAATAGTACATCATGTTAGCATCAAAGCTAATTGGCTATTCATTTGTATTTGAGCCCTGTGATGAGGTGGCGACTTGTCCAGGGTGTACCCAGCCTACCGCCCGGATGTAGCTGAGATAGGCTCCAGCACCCAACGTGACCCCGAACAGGACAGGCGGTAACCTGCTCACCTTCTCTCTGAGCTGCCACCTTATCGTGGTAGAGGAGTTTGCGTGTCCCAATGATCCTAAGAGCTATGTTGTATCTCTATGAAAAATACAAACAAATGACCCACATTTCCCTCGCCCGGACACGGGTCACCGGGGCCCCCCTCTGGAGCCAGGCCCGGAAGTGGGGCACGATGGCGAGCGCCTGGTGGCCGGGCCTGTCCTCATGAGGCAACGTGGGTCCCCCCTCCAATGGGCTCACCACCCATAGCAGGGGCCATAGAGGTCGGGTGCAATGTGAGCTGGGCGGCAGCCGAAGGCAGGGCACTTGGCGGTCCGATCCTCGGCTACATAAGCTAGCTCTTGGGACGTGGAACGTCACCTCGCTGGGGAGGAAGGAGCCTGAGCTAGTGCGCGAGGTGGAGAAGTTCAGGCTTGATATAGTCAGACTCACTTCGACGCACAGCAAGGGCTCTGTGTGTTGTAAAGTTCTCTTGAGAGGGGCTGGACTCTCTTCCACTCTGGCATTGCCAGCATTGCGAGGCGACGGGCTGGGGTGGCAATTCTTGTGGCCCCCAGCTCAAAGTCTGTACGTTGGAGTTCAACCAAGTGGACGAGAGGGTAGCTTCCCTCCACCTTCGGGTGGGGGGGACGGGTACTGACTGTCGTTTGCGCTTACGCGCCAAACGGCAGCTCAGAGTACCCACCCTTTTTGGATTCACTCGAGGGAGTACTGGAGAGTGCTCCCCCGGGTGATTCCCTAGTTCTACTGGGGGACTTCAATGCTCATATTGGCAACGACAGTGAAACCTGGAGAGGCGTGATTGGGAAGAATGGCCGCCCAGATCTGAACCCGAGTGGTGTTTTGTTATTGGACTTTTGTGCTCGTCACAGATTGTCCATAACAAACACCATGTTCAAACATAAGGGTGTCCATATGTTCACTTGGCACCAGGACACCCTAGGCCGCAGTTCCATGATCGACTTTGGAGTTGTGTCATCGGATTTGCGGTTTCATGTTTTGGACACTCGGGTGAAGAGAGGGGCGGAGCTTTCTACCGATCACCAGTGAGTTGGCTGCAATGGTGGGGGAGTATGCCGGACAGAGGTGGTTGGTGCCTGTCGTGGAGGTAATCCTAGAACCCGCTGGTGTCACCAGCGGTGAGGGATGCCGTAAAGCTGAAGAAAGAGTCTTATCTGTCTCTTTTGGCTCATGGGACTCAGGAGGCAGCGGACAGGTACCGACAGGCCAAGCAATGTGCGGCTTCAGCGGTCGCTGAGGCACAAACTCGGACATGGGAGGAGTTCGGGGAAGCCATGGAAAACGACTTCCAGACGGCTTCGAATCTATTCTGGACCACCATCCGCCGCCTCAGGAAGGGGCAGCAGTGCAATGTCAACACCGTGTATGGTGGGGATGGTGTTCTGCTGACCTCGACTGCAGATGTTGTGGATCGGTGGAGGGAATACTTCGAAGGCCTCCTCAATCCTACCAACACGTCTTCCTATGAGGAAGCAGTGCCTGGGGAATCTGTGGTGGGCTCTCCTATTTTTGGGGCTGAGGTTGCCAAGGTAGTTAAAAAGCTCCTCGTTGGCAATGCCCCGACGGTGGACGAGGTCCCCCCGGAGTTCCTTAAGGATCTGGATGCTGTGGGGCTGTCTTGGTTGACAAGACTCTGCAACATTGCGTGGACATCGGGGGAGGTACCTCTGGATTGGCAGACCGGGGTGGTGGTTCCTCTCTTTAAGAAGGGGAACCGGAGGGTGTGTTACGACTATCGTGGGGTCACACTCCTCAGCCTTCCCGGTAAGGTCTATTCAGGTGTACTGGAGAGGAGGCTACGCCGGATAGTCGAACCTCGGATTCAGGAGGAACAGTGTGGTTTTCGTCCTGGCCGTGGAACTGTGGACCAGCTCTATTCTTTTGGCAGGGTCCTTAATGGTGCATGGGAGTTTTCCCAACCAGTCTACATGTGATTTGTGGACTTGGAGAAGGCATTCGACCGTGTACCCTGGGAAGTCCTGTGGGGAGTGCTCAGAGTATGGGGTAACGGACTGTCTGATTGTGGCGGTCAGAGCTTTGTCCGCATTGCCGGCAGTAAGTCGGACCCGTTTCCAGTGAGGGTTGGACTCTGCCAAGGCTGCCCTTTGTCACCGATTCTGTTCATAACTTTTATGGACAGAATTTCTAGGCGCAGTCAGGGCGTTGAGGGTATCTGGTTTGGTGGCTGCAGGATTAGGTCTCTGCTTTTTGCAGATGATGTGGTCCTGATGGCTTCATCTGGCCAAGATCTTCAGCTCTCACTGGATAGGTTCGCAGCCGAGCGTGAAGCGACTGGGATGGGAATCACCACGTCCAAGTCCGAGTCCATGGTTCTCGCCCGGAAAAGGGTGGAGTGCCATCTCCGGATTGGGGAGGGGATCTTGCCCCAAGTGGAGGAGTTCAAGTACCTCAGAGTCTTGTTCACGAGTGAGGGAAGAGTGGATCATGAGATCGACAGGCGGATCGGTGCGGCGTCTTCAGTAATGCGGACGCTGTATCGATCCGTTGTGGTGAAGAAGGAGCTGAGCCGGAAGGCAAAGCTCTCAATTTACCGGTCGATCTACGTTCCCATCCTCACCTATGGTCATGAGCTTTGGGTTATGACTGAAAGGACAAGATCACGGGTACAAGAGGCCGAAATTAGCTTTCTCCGCTGGGTGGCTGGGCTCTCCCTTAGAGATAGGGTTGGAGGAGCTCAAAGTAAAGCTGCTGCTCCTCCACATAGAGAGGAGCCAGATGAGGTGGTTCGGGCATCTAGTCAGGAAGCCACCTGAACGCTTACCTAGGGAGGTGTTTCGGGCACGTCCGACCGGTAGGAGGCCACGGGGAAGACCCAGGACACGTTGGGAAGACTATCTCTCCCGGCTGGCCTGGGAATGCCTCGGGGTCCCCCGGGAGGAGCTGGACGAAGTGGCTGGGGAGAGGGAAGTCTGGGCTTCCCTGCTTAGGCTGCTGCCCCCGCGACCCAACCTCGGATAAGCGGAAGAAGATGGATGGAAGGATGGCTGGATAACCTACTCACCTTGATCATGGCAGTATTGAACTGGCGGCTGTAGTGCCAGTACAGCCTTTTATAGCCCATGTCTGAGAGGGGGCGCTATTAAGCACTCACATAAACCCTTGCTCGAACAAGTGGAATCAAATACATACAGTAACCTGTTACATGTACACATTTTGTTTATGCTGCAACATTGAAAATATGAGATTCATCATTAGGATTTATTAATTGGAGTTTTGTTTATTGCGGTCATGTCCTGTCCCAATTAACCACGATAAACAAGGGACTGTACAGCAGTCCCTCAGCTCCTCGTTATCCTTCGCGTCATTCCCATATGTTTCATCATGTTGTACTTCTGTTTCATAAATGACCTCTCCTATTCACACAGCCTCACTTTGCTCCTGCTGTGTCCTGCACTTACCCAGCAGGGTGCCAACACATTATCCTTCATCTCAGACCTTAAATGAAATATATTTTACACGTTTGATAATGTGTTTTCATTCTGTCCCTGTTGATGTGTATTCATCCCTTTCAGAGCCGTGTCACTGTCAACCTAAAGAAGATCCTGGTTCGAGTGGTAAACCACTTTTGATTATCATTTGCACCATTGGGGAGCCTCTCACATACTGTGGTGTACAGCATCAAAAACAGCAAGTGCATATACAAAGCTTTTAACTACTACATTGCACAAAAATATGAACGCAACACTGGTTTTTGCTTCCATTTTTTATGAGTTGAACTCAAAGATCTAAAACTTTTACTACATACACAGAGATGTATTCCTCTCAAATATTGTTCACAAATCTGTCAAAATCTGTTTTAATAAGCATTTCTTCTTTGCCAAGATAATCCATCGCACCTCATAGGTGTGGGTATATTAAAATGCTGATTAAACAGCATGATTAATACACAGGTGTGCCTTCGGCTGCAGCACAATGCCACAGATGTCGCATGTTTTGAGGGAAGGTCCAGTTGGCATGCTGACTGCAGGAATGTCCACCAGAGCGGTTAACCCGTGAATTGAATGTTAATTTATCCACCATAAGCCGTCTCCAAAGGTGTTTCAGAGAATTTGGCAGTACATCCAACCGGCCTCACAACCGCAGACCACGTGTAACCACACCAGCCCTGGACCTCCACATTCAACAAGTGCACCTCCATGATCTTCTGGGACCAGCCACCCGGACAGCTGCTGCAACAATTGGTTTGCAAAACCAAATAATTTCTGCACAAACTGTGAAAAACCGTCTCATCTGCGTTCTCGTTGTCCTCATTGGGGTCTCGACCTTACTACAGTTTGTCGTCGTAAATGCTCACATTCGATGGCGTCTGGAATGTTGGAGAGGTGTTCTAGTGGCCTAGTGGTTAGAGTGTCCGCCCTGAGATCGGTAGGTTGTGAGTTCAAACCCTGGCCGAGTCATACCGAAGACTATAAAAATGGGACCCATTACCGCCCTGCTTGGCACTCAGCATCAAGGGTTGGAATTGGGGGTTAAATCACCAAAAATGATTTCCGGGCGCGGCCACCGCTGCTGTCCACTGCTCCCCTCACCTCCCAGGTGCAGAGAATAATTTTTCCACACCTTGTGTGTGTGTGACAATCATTGATACTTTATCTTTAAATTTTAAGATGGCAGACAGCGTGTGTGGCGTTGTGTGGGAGAGCGATTTGCTGAGGTCAACATTGTGAATCGAGTGGCCCGTGGTGGGGATGGGGTTATGGTATGGGCAAGCGTATGTAATGGACAACGCACGGATGTGCAAATAAAGCAAAACTGCACATTTCAGAGTGACCTTTTATTGTGGGCAGTCTAAGGCACACCTGTGCAATAATCATGCTGTTTAATCAGCATCTTGTTAAGCCACTCCTGTGAGGTAAAATGGATTATCCTAGCAAAGAAGAAATGCTCACTAACACAGGTTTAGACAGATTTGTGAACAATATTTGAGAAGTATATGTTTTTTGTGTGTTTAGTAAAAGTTTAAAATCTTTTGAGTTCAACTCATGAAAAATGGGAGCAAAAACTAAATTGCTGCATTTATATTTTGGTTCAGTATACAGTATATGTAAAACAGTACATGAAAATTGTGCATAATGCAAACGTTACTTTTGTGCCAGCTACTTTACTGGGAATTTAGCAACACTATTGTTGTAGTCAGAGCTGCTTTAATGCACAGACTTACTTGGGCCCCTTTCAATCAGGGTCCCCCAATTTTTATGGCGGAATGCAATGATTGGTGTTCCTTGCTGTCAATCACAGACAGCTCTGCTTCCTGCCTGGATTGCGTACTTTCTCTCTCGGCTCCGTTGTTTTTTGCCTACTGCTCCAAGCGGGGCTCGAACCCAGGTCTCCGAGCGTGCTGACAACTGAGCTACCAACTCCCAGATCGCCAGCACTATTCTTTAAGTTGTCTGGCCTCTTTTACACTTGCAGACGTGCATGCGTCCGTCGCAAAGTAGATGTATTCATGAACGAAATTATTTTTGAAATGGATAATGTGTGTGTGTGTAGGCGTGTGTGCGTGTGTGTGTGTGTGTGTGTGCGTGCGTGTGTGTGTGTGTGTGGGTGTGTGTGTGTGTGAGTAATTGAGTGAGTGTATTGTCTATATGGTGCAACATAGTGGTGCATACTGTATTTTTCGGACCAAAGGGCATTCAAGTCTATTTTCATGCAAAAGGCGCATTGGATTCTAAGGCGCATTAAAGGGGTCATATTATGATTTTTTTTCTAAGTTTAAAACTCTATCTCGTAGTCTAAATAACATGAAATGGTGCTTCTTTGGTCAAAATGTTGTATAGATTATGTTTTAAAGAACATATTAAAGCCGCTTTCTAACCGTCTCTTCAGGATGCGCCATTTTGTGGGCGGTCTTATTTACGTGGCTCCACTTCAACAGCGTCCTCTCCTCGTCATCTTTGTTGTAGCGGTGTAGCGTGCAAGGACGGGAGTGGAAGAAGTGTCAAAAGATGGAGCTAACTGTTTTAATGACATTCAGACTTTACACAAATCAATAAATCAGCATCTCCTCATCCGTGGCTCACAAGCGTAAGAACAACACCGGATATGTGTCCCGTAAAAAAGGTCTGACCGGGACTCTCTAATAACTATAGTTATGTGGGTGAATTATGTAAACCCACTACACCGGTGTACTGACAATATAAGTTAAAACTTTACGCTACTTTATATTAAAAATGGAGGATTAATGCCCCATAATAAGATAGTGAAAAAAAAGGAGTTTACTGACTATGGACTACAATGGAGGACGCATGGAAATTTTCAGGACTTATGCAGATCCCAAATACACATCAGCAGGTACCAGAAGGTAAGAAAGGTTGGTTTTGCACAACATTGCGAAACAAAACGCCAGATAATATGTATGCTAAAAGATGCCATTTTGCGGTCCTTATACACACAGACCATAATAATACTCGTATGTGAATTGATTAACGTGGACCCCGACTTAAACAAGTTGAAAAACTTTTTCGGGTGTTACCATTTAGTGGTCAATTGTACGGAATATGTACTGTACTCTGCAATCTACTAATAAAAGTTTCAATCAATCAATCAATCATGAAGCACAGTACGTCTGACTACGGTAGCCGTAATGCTCCAACAATCCATCAAGCGGTGCGGCTTCATAGCTTACCAAAGTCGTACTTAAACATTTTGACAGACTTTTGAGCGTCGTGTGTAATGTCCTATAATCTCAATTTAAAGTTTTGATGTTGTTTACTGGTGTCATCGTGCAGTCTACAAGTATCTCTTATGTGTGACTGCCATTTACTGGTCTCATTTACCATTACACCATGTACCAAATAAAATAGCTTCGTCAGTAAGCACAGCCAGAATTATCCCGTACATTAAGCGCATCGGGTTATAAGGCGCACTGTCGATTTTTGAGAAAATTAAAGGATTTTAAATGCGCCTTATATTCCGAAAAATATATATTTTGAACGTGTATCCAACTTTCCTGTGTAGAGTTTCCATGTTTTTTGTGCATGAGACATTTTCTTCCAGGTACTTATATTTTCCAAACACAAATGTTAGGTCAATGTTGTGCTGGACATTGCCTATACGTGTAAAAATTAGTCGTTTGGCTTTGACTGAGAAGTACTTAAAATTAGATATGTTTTATTTTTCTCCAACCATTGAACTTTTAATTAGTTAGCATCATTAGCTGATGGATTGAAAGATAATAATGATAAACTTGTATGCTATTCAAAGAAGAATGTTCTATTTTTTAAATTATAATTACTGTTCTGCAGTTATAAAGAAAATTAAATGCAAGTGTAAATGTGTAAAGGAGGGAGTGTGTAATGCAAAGGAAGCGAGTGACTCCATGGACGGATATATTGTTACAATCACAGGTGCACGTTCAAGGTCAAGCATGAAGATCTCATCAGGACTAATTATTACAATGGAAGTTTTCTCATTCACAAAATACTAAGGGTGTAGTCGGCATGTTTCATAAAAAACATACTGCTCTGCACATGAGAAATGCAGTTTCCTTCTAGTCACCATGGATATATTGGAGTTAAACATGAATGAAACATGAGGTTTAAAATGTTGGCCACGTTAATTAGATTATAACGTACGTATCTCAGTGCACGCGTGTTTCCATCAGTGCATGTACGCCCGTGCATTTGTGCTAATAATTGGATTACATTCCTCTGAGATGGCACCATCCGTTATGAATCATAAACACCGGGTCAATTAAAATTCTGTTTCCAAGCCTGCCAAAAAAATTAGTACAGTTAAAAAAGTGAGACTCGCACGTTCGACCATTACTGCTTTCAGTCCCCTCACTACTGTTTCATATGCTTGTCTCTAATACTCTCCTGAGTTCCCCCATTTTATCTGCAATGGTTATTTGCACACTGTTGTGTATTCCAAATATTTTTATATCGTATAATATTATATTTTTCTATTTGAGGAAAAAAAACAAAAAACAAAATGCACTACATAATATATTTCCATATGCATATGACTTAACTGTGTGCGCATGAATGCATTTACCATTTGCAAGCCCCAAAGGAGATAGACACACTGTGGTAACAAAACACTCCAGACCATCGTGAGGAAAAAATAATGACAGATGAGCAGAATAAGCGGCTGAACACATGCACATATTCAGGGCCAGTTAGCATTTCCGATTTGAGGAACATGGTGAAAAACATTTTAATTCATAAAACATCGTAGAAGAAAATTCATGTTTGGCGTTTGCCAAGTGGGATTATAATTGCAGCATTATGCCTTTTTTTGAAGTAATTACAAGAACATTTTCTCATGAGAGTTTTGCAGGATTTGTAAATTACAAGTACAGATGGGTACCGATTCCGGTACTTTTTTTTTGCAACAACTGATTCACATAAAATCCAATGGTGCTAAGTTACGGTACCTGGGTGCCACCCAGTTGCCAACTCTTCGCATTTCGGCTCATGGTGATCAGTCCATCAGCACTGAAAGCAGACTCAGTCAGACTACCTGTAGGTAATGTTGCAATTTTTAATGCCAACAAAAACTTAACTCAAGAAACACTCTAATGTTAGTAAAGTAAAGCTCCGTTTTTCGAAAAATGCGCTAGCTTGATGGTAATATACGTTGGCAACGACAACAACAAAACAACAGAACAACATCAGCAAATACGATATGTACAAATATGTAACGAAAAGTGATAGCAAAAAAGCACTTAGCAAAGTAAATAATACCACAAAAATGACAATGAACATTATTGCACTACAAATGGAGCAATAACAATAACAATAGAAATAGCACCATTGATAATAATAATAATAATAATAATGACATTTATTATCAACAATACATTTGTTTCAAATGCAACAATACATATACTGTATGTAATGATAACTTGAATTACAAAAGAAAGAAGATAAATGGAGGGGTAGAAAGAGAAGCGAACTGTATTAATCTTGTAGATTGTTATAGTAATAACAGGTTAAGCTTCATTAGTGTGCCGTACTTTACCCAGTTTCCCCTAGGGCAGTGTTTTTCAACCACTGTGCCGCGGCACACTAGTGCCGTGAGATACAGTTTGGTGTGCCGTGGGAGATGATCTAATTTCACCTATTTGGGTTAAAAATATTTTTTGCAAACCAGTAATTATAGTCTGCAAATTATGTGTTGTTGTTGAGTGTCGGTGTTGTCTAGAGCTCGACAGAGTAACCGAGTAATACTAGCTAATTGCTTTGTAGATGTCGGAAACAGCGGAAGGCAGGGTGCAGGTAAAAAGGTATCTAATGCTTAAACCAAAAATAAACAAAAGGTGAGTGCCCCTAAGAAAAGGCAGTGAAACTTAGGGAAGGCTCTGCAGAACGAAACTGGCTACAAAGTAAACAAAAACAGAATGCTGGACGGCAGCAAAGACTTACTGTGGAGCAAAGACGCCGTCCACAATGTACATCCGAACATGACATGACAATCAACAATGTCCACACAAAGAAGGATAAAAACAACTGAAATATTCTTGATTGATAAAACAAAGTAGATGCGGGAAATATCGCTCAAAGGAAGACATGAAACTGCTGCAGGAAAATACCAAAAAAAGAGAAAAAGCCACCAAAATAGGAGCGCAAGACAAGAACTAAAACACTACACACAGGAAAACAGCAAAAAGTCAAAATAAGTCAGGGCATGATGTGACAGGTGGTGACAGTACACCTACTTTGAGACAAGAGCTATATTGATGTTATGGTTTAAAGTCATATCCAACAATTGCAACAACGACTTTTTACTGTCAACTGAGTTTCGTTTTTTTATGTTTTCTGCTGGTGGTGTGCCTCCGCATTTTTTCAACGCAAAAAAATGTGCCTTGGCTCAAAAAAGGTTGAAAAACACTGCCCTAGGGCAACAACATTAATATATGTTTGATGAAAAATTATTATATGCATGAGTGTATGTATGCATATGTGCTTGTATATCTACAGTATGTGTAAATGTTTGTACAGTGAATGTGCGTGTGGATGTATGTACCGTGAGTGTGGATGTATGTATATATATATATATATATATATATATATATATATATATATATATATATATGTATATATATATATATATATATATATGAATAATTGTGTGTGTATATGAGTATGTATGTGTATTTGTATGTACAATAAATTTGTCTCCCAGTGTGTGCGGGAGCCAAAGTATCGCCCCGGCCACCCAGAGAGCCCAACTCAAAACAGCAGGTGTGGTGCCCAGGGAACAAGGGACCACCGGCCCCACGCAGTCAGGCCGGCCAGCGACAGACATGAGAGCTGGGCTTACTGTGCCGTCCTGCAGGGCCAGCTACAGGCCATAGACAGAAGACAGAGGACAAAACATGCGAGAAGCAGGGGACAGCCAGCCAGCCCCGCCAAGCCAGCGAGACTACTTACTTTTACTTTCCCTAAACTTCCTTGAGCACTGGCTCCCTCTGTTATCCCAGGCAAATAGGACACACCTGTCTCTTGTTGCAAGTCAGGATGCTTTTCATGCCAACCCTGTCCTTTGTACTCGACATTCTGCATACATTTCCCTATGCTTCCTGTGCAGTATTTCTGTTTTGTTTTCCCTAATTAAATTTTTTTTTTTTTTTTTTCACTTTGCTTGCTCTGTCTGCAACAACACCCAGCACTGAACGTAAAAGAAATAAAACATTTTGATTTTGCCTCATGAATAACAGACTTACTTGAGCAAGACTCAACATTTTTGCTGTAAAGAATTTCCAACAAATGCATTCCTGTAGGAAAGTGGTTTTATCTATCATGAGTGCTCAGGAGCATATTTAAAAAAAAAATAAAACAAATGTATGTGAATTGCAATTCTTTAATATAGAAAACTGCTAGAAAACCTTGTTGAGGAACCATGTCACTGCAGTTCAGGAAGGTAGCATTAATGGATAGGCTCTGGAGCCTACCCAAGCTTCACTCGGGCAGAAGTGTTTGGAAAATTACTTTAATGAAGCCAAAAATGTAAGTTACTTGTTACAATGCAAAAACAGTAGTTGAATTAGGAACATAATTACTCTTTAATAAATGTAATTAATTACTGGAGCAAGTAAATATTGCATTACTTAAAAAAATAAAATAAAATCAATTATCTGGCATATGCAGTTGGGAAGTGTTGCAAAGTGACGCGTGACGTCAGTGCCCAGACAGAGCTGCATCAGCTTAGCTGTTTTTGTTAGCTCAGACTCGCAGTTTGCTGGCAGTTACGGCAGCTCTGTTGAATGACTGGATTGTGTTTGTACTAGTTAATAAAGTGATTGAATGTGCTTCAATTGCTGTAGTCTCCTTCTCCACTAACGAGTTGCAAGGTTGTCACTCCAATCATTGATTTGTTGTTGATTATTCCCTCACAGTAGTCATGTGTATATGAGCGATTAATATAATTTTTCATCGTGAGTAAGTGTACTTTAGACAGATATTTTTTTTATCGTTACCACGATTGGACAATTGCTTTGCTTTAATAAAATATTTTTCAAACATTATTCTTTTTTAAACAGCTCAACACAAAACAGACAAACACACTTTTAATGTAATAATAATATAATAATCCTGCTGGAGAAGCACTTGCATTCAGAGGAGGAGCTACAACCTGTTTAAATACCAGTTTCGCACATTGATAACGTGGATTGTTACGATCATGGTTTGATTGTCAAAGATGTTTGGTAATGTAATCTGTGATACTGCTACCTGAATAAATGCGTCTGATAGTCTGTACATTCCATGTTTCATCCATCCATCCTATTCCGCTCATGCGAGGTCGAGTGGCGGGGGACAATCGGATGGGAAAATTGGAAGCCTAGACTTCCCTCTCCCCAACCACTTTATCTAGCTCCTCCAAGGAGACTCCCCAATGTGTCCTGGGTCTACCCCGTGGCCTCTTACCGGTTGGACGTGCCCTAACCACCTCCTCAGGGAGGCGTCCTGGGGGCATCCTGACCAGATAACCTAACCACCTCATTTGGTTCCTCTCCATGTGGAGGAGCAGCGGCTTTACTCTGAGCTCCTCCCGAATGAGAGAGCTTCTTACCCTATTTCTAAGAGAGAGCCACACCACCCGACATAGGAAGCTTATTTTGGCCGCTTGTACCAGTGATCTTGTCCTTTCGGTCATAACTCAAACATCATGGGGACGGCGTGGCAACGTTGGTAGAGTGGCCGTGCCAGTAATCGGAGGGTTGCTGGTTACTGGGGTTCAATCCCCACCTTCTACCATCCTAGTCACGTCCGTTGTGTCCTTGGGCAAGACACTTCACCCTTGCTCCTGATGGGTGCTGGTAGCGCCTTGCATGGCAGCTCCCTCCATCAGTGTGTGAATGTGTGTGTGAATGGGTGGATGTGGAAATACTGTCAAAGCGCTTTGAGTACCTTGAAGGTAGAAAAACGCTATACAAGTATAACCCATTTATCATTTATTTATCATCATGACCATATGTGAGGATAAGAACGTAGATTGACCGGTAAATAGAAAGCTTTGACTTCCGGCTAAGCTCCTTCTTCACCACGACGGACCGATACAGGGATACATCACTGCAGATGCCGCATCGATGCACTCTTCCCTCACCCGTGAGCAAGACTCTGAGGTACTTGAGCTCCACCACTTGGGGCAGGATCTCGTCCCCAACCCAGAGTTGGCACTTCACCCTTTTACGGGCGAAAACATGGACTCGAACTTGGAGGTGCTAATTCTCATTCCAGTCGCTTCGCACTCGGCTGCGAACCGATCCAGTGACAGCTGACGATCCAATGCAGGACCACATTATCTGCAAAAAGCAGGGAACTAATCTTGCAGCAGATCTTATACTGTTAATAAAACCTCCATCCATCCATCTATTTTCTACCGCTTGTCCCCTGCGGGGTCGTGGGGGGTGCTGGAGCCTATCTCAGCTGCATTCGGGCGAAAGGCAGGGTACACCCTGGACATGTCGCCGCCTCATCACAGGGCCAACACAGATAGACAGACAACAGGTTAGTACATGTGCCTCACAATACGAAGGTATGAAGGTCCTGGGTTTGATCCTGGGCTCGGGATCTTTCTGTGTGGAGTTTGCATGTTCTCCCCGTGACTGCGTGGGTTCCCTCCGGGTACTCCGGCTTCCTCCCACCTCCAAAAACATGCACCTGGGGATAGGTTGATTGGCAACACTAAATTGGCCCAACCTTAATGGAGTTATTTGGATGTTTTTAAGGGCTTTTATAGGCATAGTGTGCAGACTTTTAATCACATTTATTTACTATTTAGAAGGCATAAAAAATAGAAAAACATATTTGTTCTTTTTTTACATAAGGATTGTGAATGATCTGTAAAATAAAATTTAAAAAAATGCAGTTCCCCTTTAATTCAGCGCCCTCAAGCTTGGACGATCAAATTGCATATCTGTCAAAAATCACTCAATCCATCCACATCCTCCATACAGCAAGATCATTGGCATCAATGAACCCTCGCTTCAACCTACAGAGCTATACACACTTAAACGACAGGACACGTGACGTTGACAGATTAGAAGCTCCACCGCCATCATCTTTCTACCAGCAGACCATTTGCACTAATTTGTACTGCAGGCAAGATTCTAGGGCGGGGAATTGCATATGAAATGTTAATATGCTCAGATGTATTAACACAGCATTACCACCGAGGCATTAACCTTTTTTTGGTGTGTGTGTGTGTGTGGTCAAGATGTTCATGTTTGAAACCCTGTGTTAATTCCTGACTGGTGGTGACTTTCTACAAGCACTTCAGGCATTTCCAGGTCATCTCATTTTTCATTCTCTCCCCTTTTCTCTTCTCTCTCTATGCCCTCCCACATGGTCCAGAGTTTTCTTTCCGAGTCCTTGCATCTGCTTCGTTGCACCGTCCAGCATTTCTGTCATTCGATGCGCTCTATTCTCGTGTCAAGCTCCCTTTGTTCTGGTGTGTAGCAAGAACAGAAATGTAGCAATTGTCTTCATCCCAGACAGCCTCCTCCACTTGACTGTTGTTTTTGCCAGGGAGAGAATAAAAAAGGTAAGATATATCGCAGAGCAGGCATGTTGATGAGCATTTCATTCTGTTTGAATTCTCTCCCTGTCAAAGGAATAAGGACGGACACTCGTAAACGTCAAGCGCTGTGTATTTCACTTTAAAAGCTGCCCGTGCGTGTATAAATATATACACTGTCGATGTGACAATGTGTATGCGCGTGTCGATGTGAATGAGTTATTGTTGTTTATGTCACCCTGTCGTGGAGGTGTCATTTCACAGATCGAGATAAATGGGCCACTATCAGGCTTGCTATTTACTCTGCGTGAAAGATTGGACAGTCCCATATGCCACACTGCACACTGCCACTCAAGACAACACGCACACACTCACTGGCAACTGCAGACATCTAAAATGGCTAATATTACAGTTTCGTACGGATTTTTGGATATATTTACTCAGGAAAATGTTTGTTGCATTAATGAAAACCTGGGGCCTCACATAAGCACCGATCTACGTTTCTGCCAGTGGGTGCTCGGTGTGTGTGCGTATTAGTGTTGTCCGAATACCAATATTTTGGTACCGGTACCAAAAGTATTTTGGTACTTTTCGGTACTTTTCTAAATAAAGGGGACCACAAAAAATTTCATTATTGGCTTTATTTTAACCAAAAAATCTTAGGGTACATTAAACATATGTTTATTATTGTAATTTAGTCCTTAAATAAAATAGTGAACATACCAGACAACTTGTCTTTTAGTAGTAAGTAAACAAACAAAGACTCCTAACTAGTCTGCTGACGTATGCAGTAACATATTGTGTCATCTATCATTCTATTATTTTGTCTACATTATAAAGGACAAGTGGTAGAAAATTAATTATGAATCTACTAGTTCATTTACTGTTAATATCTGCTTACTTTCTCTTTGAACATGTTCTGTCTACACTTCTGTTAAAATGTAAAAACCACTTATTCATTTGTTGTTTGATACTTTACATTAGTTTTGGATGAGACCACTCATTTGGGTATCGATCCGATACCAAGTAGTTACAGGATCATACATTGGTCATATTAAAAGTCCTCATGTGTCCAGGGACATATTTCCTGAGTTTAAAAACATAATATACATTTAAAAAAAACGAAAGAAGATTTTGTGATGCCAAAAAATATCGACGTAATCATAGTAGTATCGACTAGATACATGTCTGTACTTGATATCATTACAGTGGATGTCAGGTGTAGATCCACCAATGGCGTTTGTTTACATTTTGATGACGGTGAGCTACGGTGTGTAGTGAAGCATGTTTAGCTATTCCTCGTCCTGCAGGGATGATACTTGTAAGTAACTTACTTTATTTGTCGCCATGGAGACCAGGATTACTGATTTAGAAGTAGCTAAAACACTGCTGACTGCGGCTGGACGTTAGCCGCTAGTTAGCTAGCCATGTCTTAAAGCACCTCTTCCTGAGGGCGTTTCAGTGTTATAACATCACCTTTATCTTTAGTTTTACACCAAAATGCGTCCGCTCTCCCTTTTCTGTCTACACACTGTGTCTGCTTGTAAGTACTCTGTGATTGGGTGCCGCCGAACATGCTCGTCTGCTCGTAAACCAGAAATGTCACGACGTGACTTCGACGCGGGCGCAGTTTCAGAGACGGTATAGTACCAAAAATTATTAATTAGTATTGCGGTATTATACTAATACCGGTATACCGTACAACCCTAGTAGCTACCCAAGTACAAATTCAGATATATTAAAGTGATTGCACGCTAAAATCCAAACACATTTTTTTGTTACACCGCAATCAACTTGGATGTTTGCGTTGCTTGGCACGCTCAGGCCACGCCCCCTTATAAATATGCAAATCCTATTGAAAGTAGGAATTTGATTGAGGACTGCACGAGCTGCCTAATCAGGACTCAGCAGGAGGTACTTCTTTCTCCTGCTTGGAGCGATGAAAAAGAGGGGTGAACTATTGAACAGAAATAGTAAACAGAAAAAAAGAAATGGTTGGGCATCAGGAGAAAGGTGAAGAAAAAGATGTATTTACATAAAAAAAACAGACGGGCGTTTGAAAAGATAGTCATGGCAACTGTCCCCCTCCTTCACTGGAGTGTGTGTCCCTCCCGAGTCAGTAAGCCCAAAGTTGCCCACCCCCACAATTTACCTATATAAAGCCTTTTGATTAAATCATGTCACCATTTTTGAATAGTTTAAATTTGCACCACATGCAATGAGGTGGCGACTTGTCCAGGGTGTACCCCGCTTTTCGCCCGTATGCAGCTGAGATAGGCTCCCGCGACCCCAAAAGGGACAAAATGAATGGATGAAAGTATATATATATATATATATATATATATATATATATATATATATATATATATATATATATATATATATATATATATATATATATATATATATATACAGTATATATATATATATATATGAATCCATAATCCAAATTAACAGACAAAACATACATTTACATACAATTATCTTGTGCTAAAATAAATAAACTAAATCAATAATAAATATGTGTCTCTATTAAACTGTCAATACAATTAAAGCTTTGCAACTTTAGTGATGATTTTTGGGCCGAAGAAACTTCTCTATGACTTTAGCTCCATTCTTTTTCTGCTTGTTTCAGATTGTCATTACATCCACAAGTGGTGGAAAAGTGCATTACAACTTAGTACTACTGACAACGGACCACAACTGAAAAACAGATATTTTTTGATGGCCCTTTAGAGGGCGCTCGCGGTCCAACAATGGGTCCCGAACCTTTAGTTAAGAAACACTGGTCTAGATAATATGTATTGGATATGCTTTGGTGTAAATGTTGCGTAGGTTATGCTCCACAGTCACATTTATACCCGTGTTTTGAGTCTGCCTGCGAGATGTTCATTTCTGGAGGCGTTATCGGATTGCAAATGAAACCACGCCCCACCCTTTCCAAAAGTATCATAATTTATTTTTTTAAAATGTACATTCTTTAAATATATATCTTAAAGTTGTCGCCGCTATTTTTTTTCTCAGACACAGTCAAAAATCATCATCCTATCTTTTTGTATTTTGAAGCAGAGCTCCCACCACTCTGGCTAAGGGCTTGACTTAACCTCTTAAGGCCCAAGCTGTTTGTTTACATGCTTTTTTTTAATTTCTCTTTGCTATTTGGGCTTATTGGACCCTAATTAAAATAAAAAGTAAGAATCATATTTTTATATGATGTACTTGGTCCATAAGTAACAAACGTGTACTTCATGTTTAGTGACATGCTAATTCTTATTTTTACCCTTTTTTTCCCCAAATTCCATTGTATGTTATACTCTTCTGACACCACTAGATGGCAGTATAAGTGTCCAATTAAGCACATAAGACCCCAATTCAGTAGTGTACACAATTTTGGAAATAAGAGCTAAAAGGTGCTGTCCACGCATGTGGCCAACTAAGCCTTTGTCCACATTGCAATGTAGCCAGACATTCCACGCAATGTTGAAAAGGCGTATCAACCAAGACAGCCCCTCAACACCCAGAGCCTTCAGCATTTCTGGACAAATCTCGTCAACCCCCGGAGCTTTGCCACTGTGGAGTCGTTTAACGACCTCAGTGACTTCACTTCGAGAGATCGACGTCAATCCCCCATCATCCTCAGCCTCCACTCATGTCAGGGATGGTGTGTCTGATGTAGTTGGGTTCAGGAGTTCCTCAAAGTGCTCTTTTCAACGCCCTACGACTTCCTCACTTGAAGTCAGCAGAGTCCCATCCTTGCTGTACACAGCTTGAATGGTTCCCTGCTTCCCCTTCTTGAGGTGCCGTATGGTCTTCCACAACAGCTTTGGTGCCGCCCGATAGTCCTTCTCCATGGATTCCCCGAACTGCTCCCACACCCTCTGCTTCGCCTCGCCCACAGCCACGACCACTGCCCCTTGGGCCTGTCGGTACCTTGCAACTGCCTACACCTTGCCCAAGGGTGACCCCGATGGAATTATGTCCTCCTTAAAGCGTTGCGGCAGACATTACAATAATTGAACAGTGTTGGTGAAAATTGTTTCATCTGTTGTGGCCGCTTGTCGTTACAGGTTGTCCCTCACATAATTGGATTGCAAAATCCTACGGAAAAACTGTTATGAGTTAATTTTGTTCAAAGTTCAGATTGGATTTGATTTTGTGCACCCCATATTATTTGCTGCTCGCAGAGGAATTTTGCTCACCTTTTGAAAGAATGTTAATAATGTCCTGCGCCCCTGCTCTGCTGCTCCAACTCCCGACCTCCTTCCCAGCTCTTCTCTGATGTCCGGACTTGTGCTTTTTGGTTGGTATCCTAACCCTGCTGGAGTTCGCTTGCGCTCGCTTAATTGCAATGAGGAAGCACCATGGCGGGAAGAACGAACTGCAGTGTGGACTAAACCATTTTTTAGGAAGGGGGTTATTGAATTGACTAAAATAGAATATTGTATGACTTGTGGCTTTGTTTTTTAAATTTAGATTCATTCGAACGAATATATATATATATATATATATATATATATATATATATATATATATATATATATATATATATATATATATATATATATATATATATATATATATATATATCATTTTGTCATGGAGGCTACTGGGGGCAGTGTGTGGGACCTAGCCAGCTGTGGGCCCTTAGAATTGTCATCACCTTTCAACCCTAAACGACGGCCCTGCACACGTACAAAAATAAACGCAAAAAAGAGCTCCCAAAACAGTTGTTGATAAATCACATTGCACATGCTGTTTAATATATTTGCATTTTCTGCTACTAGTATTGTGGACGTTTTGATGATCAGCATATATTTTGCATATTAATGAAGAAAGAGGCGCAAAATGGATTGCACGCCTTATTCTGCTCACTTAACAGACGTAAACCACTTTGCACGCGCTTGTAGATCAGCTTTGGTGTGTAATGAAGTTTGCACGCGTTTTTGTACATGCAAACCTTTAGTAAATCAGTCCCTAAATCCATCACAGGTTCCCTTTAAAAAACTTAAGGAAATGTATGTTCTTTTCGGCTTCAAAGATTACAATCCCAGAGGGATGAGAAAAACCTAAAGAGATCTGTCAATTCAGTATCTTATCAAGACTTTTTTAAAGCGTCTTGCCCTACGTATAGTATTTTACATGAAGTCTACAGTCGAATTAATGTAGTGTATGTGGCTGTAACCATTCGATTTGGTTTTGAATATGAGTTGTATCACAGTGCTTTTGAAAAAACACTTTTGAAAAAACAACACTTGGAAAAAACAACATTTATATTTTACTGCTCTGCTCTGCTAAATTAAAATAAATAAGTAACAAAACACCTCCAGTCGCCCTGAACTCAGCCCTTTAGGACCATTATGCTGCTTTACTGAGCAATGGTGACATGATGCTGCCTCAGCACTGCTCACCATTTAGATAACATTATGGCCTCCCATAGGAAAAGTATAACACTACTAACAAACACTTCCATTTGCAGCCAAATGTGTAACATCAAGAAAAATCTATCTATGGATTCATCCAGCTATCACCACCCTAAACGGGAACCAAATAGATAAAACCAACTTTCTTATCTATTGGTACCTGTTCTTGTGTAATTGAGACCTGCATAAGTCCTAAACATATTAAATCAAACCATAGAGGGATGGAGGAGACATTTATAAAACAATCTTGCCTTCCTTCATACTACCTCCAAACGAGCCGTTTGGAATTTGCATAACTTGAGAAGTTTTTCAAATTGGTGACATCAGCGGATATCTCCATATATAGTAAAATTCTACCTGAAGAGCTTTGTGCGAGTCCGCCATTGTTGTCAAGTAATGGTGGTGACGAAAACCCAGATGCAGAGATGGCAGGCTTGGTGCAGAAAAACATGATTTAATGTCCAAAAATTAAGGCAAAACACAAACCAGGAACCAGGAACAGGCAAACTGGAAACAGGGAACAGGAACCAGCAAACAGGAAAACTGGAAACAGCTTAAAGCTACAGCGACAATACTCTAGCTCTCACTGGAGGGCAAAGCAGGTCTAAATAGCAGCTGGCTGATTGACACCATGTGTGGCCAGGTGCCAATCAGCCGCAGCTGAGGGGAAACAGCGCTCAGGGAGACTAGCAGGAAACTGAACCAACATAAGAGCGCTGACAGGAAATAAACAAAGAGAGGAAAAACCAAAACATAACTAAACTGTCATGGACAAACCTGACAGTAACCCCCCTCCCAAAAACAGATACCAGACGTTCTAGAAACCCCCCCCAAAAAAGTCGAAAGTCACGGGAGGGTGGAGGGAGGACAAGGCGGTGGGCCGCCAGGCCAAGTGTCCCCGCAACCAGCGGGGAAGAGTCAGGTGGCGACGACGAGTTGAACGCCGCCACAATTGGCGAGGCGATTGCCCATGGAACCACATCCGTGGCCGACGAGAGGTCCGCATGCTGGTGCCTACTGGCCGCCAGCGCGTCAGGCCAGCTGAAGGTCGCGTAGGCGACGATGCTGGAGACGCTGGCAAAGCCGTGGGACGGCCCGCCAGGGAAGAGGAAGACGACGTCGTCGGCGTGGGCGGAACCAGAGACGAGGAAGACAACGTTGTCGGCGTGGGCGGAACCAGAGACGAGGAAGACGACGTCGTCGGCGTGGGCGGAACCAGAGACAAGGAAGACAACGTCGTCGGCGTGGGCAGAACCAGAGATGAGGAAGACGATGTCTTCGGCGCGGGCGGAGTCAAAGGAGCAGGCGGCTCGTCTGCCGGCGTGGGTGGAGTCAAAGGAGCAGGCAGCTCGTCTGCCGAAGTGGATGGTGGCGTCTGCAGGCCCACCGGAGTGGATGGTGGCGTCTGCTGGCCCACTGGAGAGGATGGCGGCGTTTGCTAGCCCATCGGAAAGGATGGGGCCGTCTGTTGCAGACCCACCGGGGTGAGAAGTAGCTGTGCCTCCCCAGCTGCACAGCTACTCATAGCCCCCCAAGGGACAGCTCTAAGATGTCCCTCGAGAAGCCAACACAGAACAGGGAAGGGTGGGAGGGATCACAAAAAGAGGCAAAGCATTTCTTCGATTCAGCCATCAATGTTAAAATATTGTTAAGCCTCTCCGCCATAGAAATCTCCGTGGGGTTCGTGTTAGGCTGGAGTATTCTGTCAAGTAATGGTGGTGACGAACCCCAAAACGCAAAGATGGCAGGCTTGGTGCAGGAAAACATGATTAAATGTCCAAAAATTAAGGCAAAACACAAACCAGGAACCAGGAACAGGCAAACTGGAAACAGGGAACAGGAACCAGCAAACAGGAAAACTGGAAACAACAAACAGTCCACAGCATACAGCTTACAGCTACAGCGACAGCGACAGTGACAATACTCCAGCACTCACTGGAGGGAAAAGCAGGTCTAAATAGCAGCTGGCTGATTGACACCAGGTGTGGCCAGGTGCCAATCAGGCGCAGCTGAGGGGAAACAGCGCTCAGGGAGACTAGCAGGAAACTGAACCAAAATAAGAGCGCTGACAGGAAATAAACAAACAGAGGAAAAACCAAAACATAACTAAACTGTCAGTGACAAACCTGACAATTGTAGTCCAACGCCATAGTCAATAAGCTCCTTCTTTTCCTCTATCTTCTTGTTGGGGGGCAAAGTGGCTCGTACATGCACATGCATCCTCTGTTGCCATTTCTGTTATTTCTGCTGGGGACGGCGTGGTGTGGTTGGGAGAGTGGCTGTGCTAGCAACCTGAGGGTTCCTGGTTCAATCCCCAGCTTCTACCGATCTAGTCATGTCAGTTGTGTCCTTGAGCTAGACACACTTCACCTTTGCCCCTGATGGGTCGTGGTTAGGGCCTTGCATGGCAGCTCCTGCCATCACTGAGTGAATGGGTAAATGTGGAAATAGAGTCAAAGCGCTTTGAGTACCTTGAAGGTAGAAAAGCGCTATACAAGTATAACCCATTTACAAAGTAGCGTATAATTCTAACTTATGCATGCCAACAGACTCGATTATGGAAGCGCTAAAAACTACATCATGGCTGACGGGGAGAAGTCATAGAGGAAGTGGAGGCACATAAATAAGACCGCCCACGAAACGGAGCAGCCTGAAGTGACAGTTAGGAAGCAGCTTGAAGATGGTCTGTAAAACATCTATGTAAAATGTTGACCAAACAACCACCATTAAATGTTATGTAAACCACAGGCAAGTGTTTTGAACGTGAAATAAAAACTCATAACATGACCCGTTGAAACAATGTTTATGCAAAATATTTGAGAGTGCATTGACATATTTAAGCTCCTCCAACGTGTTATGTCATTGAAGTCATTAAAAGCTGAAGTCATTAAAAGCTGAAGTCATTTAGAACGCCTTCATTGGCTCCTGCACATGACATGATGAGCCCTGTGATTGGTGCATTATGTCCATCAATTCGTGAAGCCACGCTTCCCTGGCATCAGCACTTTCTCCCTAACTGCATTCATCAGGACAGATCATTACGTCCTTCCACTCATCTCCTCCTGTGCCTCTCCCTGTCTCTCCCGCCATCCCTCAAATGAAAGAGATACCCTGGCAAGTCTGAGGCCGGCTGGCGGCAGAGACAGAGGTGGAGGGTTGAGAAGGGAAGAGGAAGGACAGATGAAGGCGGCGGTGGTTGATTAGTCCGCCTTACAACTCTGTAGGAAGGAAACTGAGGAACCACCACAGTGGTGCTGCAAGGAATGTAACTGGAACAGACTGCCTGCAGTGACTTTCACACTTTGACTAATGATGGCGATTCTAAACATTTGCCTACTCGTCTCTCCATGTGTCCCCAGATTGACCACATACTTTTTAATTGCAGCCAGGCTTTACATGAGCAAAGGCGCAGATATAATACATTCAAACCTGATTATAAAAGCCATTAAAAGGCACTGCTACTAGCCTAGTGAAGATTACCAACGCCCAGGTTTAGTTAAGTATCTGAGCCTGTATCCCAGTGACCTCGAGCACAATTCCCATCCGTTAATGCACTATTGAGACACTTTAAAGCCACCATACCTTACTTCATTTGGTTTGTTTCCTATTGCCCAATATGAGCTTAAAGGGGAACTGCACTTTTTTGGATATTTGCCTATCGTTCGCAATCATTATGAGAGACAAGAACACTCCTGTCTTTTTTTTTTTCTTTTAGAATTTTAAAGATATAAATGCTTGGAAAATGCAGCCAATGGGAGTCACCGTTGTACCATTATTCAAAACCCTCCATCAACATTTATACCATACCATACCATCTATATATATATATCCATCCATCTATTGTCTATCGCTTATTCCCTTCGGGGTCGCGGGGGGTGCTAGAGCCTATCTCAGCTACAATCGGGCGGAAGGTGGTGTACACCCTGGACAAGTTGCCACCTCATCGCAGGGCCAACACAGATAGACAGAACACTTCACACTCACATTCAATATATATATATATATATATATATATATATATATATATATATATATATATATATATATATATATATATATATATATATATATATATATATATATATATATATACATATATATATATATATATATATATAGCACCCCCCGCGACCCCGAATATATGTATGTATATATATATATATATATATATATATATATATATATATATATATATATATATATATATATATATATATATATATATATATATATATATACATACACTGTACATACATACATACATAGTCAAGGTTTCTGTGGTTTATCCGTTATACAGTGCTCAATACGGAGCGGAATATACTTTAGGTCAGGAAAAACACAGAGGCTATTTTAAAAATCCTGCAAAACAGGCTTGTAGGGATGACATAGCCTCTGTGTTTTCACTGACCTATGTATGTATATATATATATATATATATATATATATATATATATATATATATATATATATATATATATATATATATATATATATATATATATATATATATACAACCGTTCAAAAGTTTGGGGTCACATTGAAATGTCCTTATTTTTGAAGGAAAAGCACTGTACTTTTCAATGAAGATAACTTTAAACTAGTCTTAACCTTAAAGAAATACACTCTATGCATTGCTAATGTGGTAAATGACTATTCTAGCTGCAAATGTCTGGTTTTTGGTGCAATATCTACATAGGTGTATAGAGGCCCATATCCAGCAACTATCACTCCAGTGTTCTAATGGTACAATGTGTTTGCTCATTGGCTCAGAAGGCTAATTGATGATTAGAAAACCCTTGTGCAATCATGTTCACACATCTGAAAACAGTTTAGCTCGTTACAGAAGCTACAAAACTGACCTTCCTTTGAGCAGATTGAGTTTCTGGAGCATCACATTTGTGGGGTCAATTAAACGCTCAAAATGGCCAGAAAATGAGAACTTTCATCTGAAACTCGACAGTCTATTCTTGTTCTTAGAAATGAAGGCTATTCCACAAAATTGTTTGGGTGACCCCAAACTTTTGAACGGTAGTGTATATATATATATATATATATTTATACACACACACACATACATATATATATATATATATATATATATATATATATATATATATATATATATATATATATATATATATATATATATATATATATATATATTTACCGTATTTTGGTCATTTTAATCAATGACTGACTTCCTCCACGCATTTCCGTTTCCAAGCAGCGCATTTCCGACTTCTGGCAACAAATGTGTGCTCCCACTGTCAGAAACAAACCCGAGTGTGTTTTCTAATAATGGAGGACTTGGCAACAGACAACAAAGACAACTATTTTTGGACAAATGAGAATTCACAACATTATCTTTTTGAAGCTGAATATATGGAGGATGAACTACTGCTTCTAAAAGCGAGCAAAGCTTACCCTATTGTCACTATAACAATCTACAAGGTCAATACAGTTCGCTTCTCTTTCTTCCCCTCCATTTATCTGCCTTCTTTTGTTATTCAAGTTATCATTACATACATGTATTGTTGCATTTGAAACAATTGTATTGTTGATAATAGATGTAATTATATTATTATTCATCAATAGTGCTATTTCTAGTTGTTTGTATTGCTTCATTTGCAGAGCAATAATGTCCATTGTCATTTTTGTGTTATTAATATTTACTTCACTAACTGCTTCTCTGCTATGATTTTTCGTATTATATCTTATGTCTTATTGTTTTATCCCCCTCTTATACCTACAATTTCTCCTCCTTTTTTTCTTCTTTCTATCCCCTCCCGCTCCGATCCGGAGACGCCAACCATTAATATAAATCAATTTAATAAAGTCAAATACAAATAAGGCAACAAGAGAAGTATCCTACACTTTATTTGCCTGACTGGCTGGACAGGACACAAAAATAAGTAAAAATGTGTAAATAAAGTCATAAAAATCCCTTAAACTCATTGCAAACACACATTGCGTCAATCGTGTGGGACTTCTTCGTTGTTTCAAAGGGAGGACATTGTGCACTCTATTTGAACCAAATGTTTTGCAAACATTCGGCGAAGAGGGGAAAAAAACACCAAGCTTTAAAACATCAAATCTTATCAGCCACCTCAACTGCCAACTTTGCTACGACTGTGTTTTAAAAGCCTTCACTGTAAGCTGCCCCAAATCCAGCCACAAATAAATGTGTGCACAAACTATAACTGCTTCTACATTTTTAAAATAATAATAACAATAATAGTAACAATTAAAAAACAAGTTTTGGGAACTGGTCTTGAGAAGCAGGAAGTTAACTGTGTTTGTAACATATTGCATGTCTAGAATTTCGCCTCCAAGTACACAAGTCGGAGTCTCCTCACTCATCTTTGCAATGACGTATGCCTTGACCTGATCACTGACCGTGTAACAACCAGCTTCTCCTTTCAGGTACAGTAACCATCCGCGGTTAAGGTAAAAGAGCATTTGCGGCCAAAATAAATTGTGTTTATACATAATTAGTGCAATATTATTCTGTGATTAATTGCATGTGTTAAAAGTTGGGCTGTCAAAAATAACTAATGTGATTCATTAACAAAACATCATTGCATTAATATTATATAATACATAATATCTATAATAATAATATTATCATGATATGATCATCCATAACAGTTACATATGTACACATACTCAGTAAAGAAGTCTATTTTTGGGACTACTGTCAAAAAACGAGAACAAAAATTCAATTAATCTGAACCCAAAGAAGCACAAATCACTCAGTGTGGGACTGAGTGATTTGTGCTTTAATGCAGCCCACAGAGTATTTACAGTGGTGTTATGCAAGGATTAGTTGTGTGTGAGAGGATTAGTGAAGCTGCATTACTGCTGTTTTATTTAACTCACAACAGCAAAAGACTAAAAATAAAAGCCTCTTAACCGCATTTAGGCAACATGAGAGGCCGCGCCTGACAGCGAGACAAACATGATGTGTGTCCTTTTTAAAGACCTGAGCTGGTAAAGGTTGCTCATGATGAATGCACACACACACACACACACACACACACACACACACACACACACACACACACACACACACACACACACACACACACCAACACACATATATATGCAGATGTTCTCACGCGCTAAACTTTCTGTATTTAATCTCTCATCTAGTAATCTGATGAAAGTTGCCCCGCAAAGCATATGCTGGGCATGGAAACACTGTGTCATATTAGTTAAGGCGAGAGTAAGAGTGCAGCATATGCAGATAGGAGTCGCTTCAGCAGACTGGGAAGCTCATGTAGAGCGGAGAGGATTAAATCGGAAAGACTAGAAGAGAGAGAGAGATAGGGAGAGAAAATGAGAGGGATCTGCCGAGGCAGCACTTTACCTCGTCTTCCCTTGCTGTCCATCTCATTCCTAACATCAGCATTGATCACAGTACATCGGTAAAGTAAAGAGCACACCATCCATCAGCGCATGACTTCTACAGCTGCTGTTAAGAATACTGAAGCTCCTCACCATTGTGCACACAAACACAGAAAACCACATTTTGTGGATTTTGTTTAATATTACCGTATTTTTCGGACTATAGGGCCAACTTAAAATCCTTTCATTTTCTCAAAAATCGACTGTGCTCCTTATAACCCGGTTGCCATTTCTAATACAAAGTAGCGTTCAGTTCGAAATTATCCGTCAGGAGACTCAATATGGAAGTGCTAAAAGCGACCGGTGCAAAAAATATGACGCGGAGAAGATGCTGTCGAAGTGGAGGCATATGTAAATAAGACCGCCTACAAAACGGCGCATCCTGAAGAGACGGTCAGAAGATGGTCTGCAAAACAATCAATGCAACATGTTGACCAAAGAACCACCTTTACATGTTTTTTCAACCTCAAAGAAGTGCTTTAAATGTAGAAAAAAAAATCATAATATGACCCCTTTAATGAGTTTTATAATCCGGTCGCCTTTTGAATGAATGCTCATCGGCGACGCGCTTTATAATCCGGTGTGCCCTGAGGTTCGAAAAATACGGTAATATTCGCGATTTTGCCAACATCCACCATTGCATAAACAAGTGTGCGCATCACTTGCCTCAGCGGGTTTTTTTTTACACCTCCAAGATCGACTGTATCTAGCTATAGGATGAATACCCTCAGCATTGAATGGCTATTTTGGAACAAGAATGTGTGGTTAAATCTGTATAAGCACAATGGGAAGACACTTGTAAAGGTCCCTCACTAATGGATGCTTCTGTGTGGTCACACATATTGAGCTTTTTTATAGGATAAGTATGTGTCCTATTCATTATTCACAGCTTCAAGCACTTCTGGGAGAACTATGGAAGAAAGCGATTTACAATCTAGTTGAGGCAACACTAGGGAACCATGAACATAATTAAATAGGCCATTGGTGTGTGGCAAGATCTTATTTGGGGGGTTATTAAAACATTCTATTAAAAAAATACATACATGACAAAGAAGACCTGTATATGTAAGGTAAGCTTAGTTCCCAAACATTTGGTCAAACAGAGAGATTATTCAGGTTTGAAGAGAGAATTCAATCAGAAGGAAACAGGTTCAAAAAGGACTCCGCGGAGAGAGAGGTCCACGTTGTGAAAAGTTTCTAGCTTGTCTGTAAAAATAACATTCAAGTTGTTTTCATTGTTAATCATAATCCATCAGTGTAAGAGTATGACCTCAGTTCTTAGCATTTAGATCACTTTCTATTTTTACATTATCATGACACTCTGAAGGTGTATTGTTCGTGAATGAAAAATGTATTGATTTAAAAATTATATTAAACTCACTGAGTAGCTGATGTGTTTTTGTTACAACTCAGCAAGGTGCAATTTTAACTAGTCCTATTAAAACATTGGGCTATTATCTCATATGGAATGTTTCCGTTAATCATTTGCAATCGTTAAGGTTATCAAATCATTTCAAGCATGTTCTGAACTCCTCTTTTTATGCCAGTATTTCGTACAGAATATTAGCACCCCATCTTGACAGAAAAAAAAGCAGAAATGTAGGTTTTTTTTGGCAAATATATTAAAAAAGAAAAACTGTTATAATACATGGTCATAACAATTCAGACCCTTTGCTGTGACACTCATATTTACTCACATGCAATCCATTTCTTCTGATCCTCCTTGAGATGGTTATGCGCCTTCATTGGAGTCCAGCTGTGTTTAATTCAACTGATTAGACTTGATTAGGAAAGACACACACCTGTCTATGTAAGACCTTACAGCTCACCGTGCATGTCAGAGCAAATGAGAATCATGACGTGGAAGGAATTGCCCAAGGAGCTCAGAGACAGAATTGTGGCAAGGCACAGTTCTGGCCAAGGTTACAAATGAATTTCTGCAGCACTTAATGATCCTAAGAGCACAGTGGTCTCCATAATCCTTAAATGTAAGTAGTTTGGGACAACCACAACTCTACCTAGACCTGGCTGTCCAGCCAAACTGAGCAATCATGGGAGAAGAGCCTTGGTTAGAGAGGCAAAGAAGAACCCAAAGATCACTGTGGTTGAGCTCCACAGATGCAGTAGGGAGATGGGAGAAAGTTCCACAAAGTCATCTATCACTGCAGCCTTCCACTAGTCAGGGCTTTATGGCAGAGTGGTCCGACGGAAGCCTCTCCTTAGTGCAAGACTTATAAAAGCCTGCATAGAGTTTGCAAAAAGCTCAATGAAGGACTCCCAGACTATGAGAAATAAGATTCTCTGGTCTGATGACACCAAGATTGAACTTTTTGGCATTCATTCTAAGCGGTATGTGTGGAGAAAACCAGGCACTGCTCATCACCTGCCCAATAAAATCCCATAAGTGAAACATGGTGGTGTCAGATTCATGCAACGGGGGTGTTTTATAACTACAGGAAAAGGACGACTGGTTGTAAATTGAATGAAAGATGAATGCAGCCAAGTACAGAGGTATCTTGGAATAAAAACCTCTTCCATAGTGCTCAGGACTTCAGAATGGGCCAAAGGTTCAGCTTCCAACAAGACAATGACCCTAAACACACAGCTAATAACAAAGGAGTGGCTTTGGAACAACTCTGTGACCATACTTAACTGACCCAGCCAGAGCCCTGATTTAAACCCAATTGAGCAACTCTGGAGAGACCTAAAAATGTCTGTCCACTAACGTTTACCATCCCACCTGACAGAACTGGAGAAGCTCTGCACGGAATAATGGCAGAGGATCCCCAAATCCAGGTGAGAAAAACTTGTTGCATCATTCCCAAGAAGACTCACGGCTGTGCTAGCTCAAAAGGGTGCCCACTATATTTATACATGACCTCGGAGTATGTTATGGTAACATGCCAAGTTCCACAGGGTTCGGGTCTTGGCCCTGCACTTTTCAGCATCTACATGCTGCCGCTCGGCGACATCATATGCAAATATGGTGTTAGCTTTCACTGTTATGCTGATGACACCCAACTTTATATGCCCTAAAGCCAGTGCTTCTCAATTATTTTCTTTTGCGCCCCCCCTTGGAGGAAGAAAACAGTTTGTGCTCCCCCACTCTCCATTGTGACTATAAATAGTATAATTTGTCTATAAAATTGTTATAAATATACCTCTGCATAACATTGTAACCTTATTAACATTAAAGGAAACAACACACCAGTCTTTCCTCGTCTCCCACCGTGGTTACAGTGAAGCAAAGTGCTACATATGCTTCATCATATTCTGGTACCGCAAAAAAAGCATGTTCGCAGAGGTCACACGAGCCCACCCTGGCATTGCACTGCGTCCCCCCCAAGGGAGGCCCGCCCCACTATTTGAGAAGGACTGCCCTAAAGCTGACCAACACGCCAGATTGTAGATCTGGAGGCGTGTCTAAATTAAATCAAACAATGGATGTCCAGCAACTGCTAGACCTTTGACAAGGACAAGAAAGTTTGATCATATTACGCCTATACTGGCTAACCTGCACTGGCTTCCTGTGCACTTAAGATGTGACGTTAAGGTTTTACTACTTACGTATAAAATACTGAACGGTCAAGCTCCATCCTATCTTGCTGATTGTATTGTACCATATGTCCCGGCCAGAAATCTGCGTTCAAAGAACTCCGGCTTATGAGTGATTCCGAGTCCTAAAAAAGTCTGCGGGCTTTGGAGCGTTTTCTATTTACACTCTAGTACTCTGGAATGCCCTACCGGTTAGAGATGCTACCTCAGTAGAAGCATTTAAGGCCCATCTTAAAACTCATGTATACACCCCGGCCTTTAAATAGACCAATTTTTTTACCAGTTGATCTGCTCTCTATCTTTTCTGCTCGGTCCCCCTCTCCTACGTGGAGATGTTTGTAGGTGGCCACGGATCAGTTTCTATGGAGGTTGCGCTAGCTGTTCCAGGTGGACCACTCCTTTTTCATCAGTTGGTGACGTCTTTGCTCTGCTGACTTGTCTCCATGCAAGAGAATCCTCTGCTGGCCTCATTAAGGTCTGGACTCTCACATTATTAACCACATCCACGGGGCAACCATTGCACCAGTCACCTGTATGGGGGTCCCCACATCTGTGATCCTTTCCAAGGTTTCACATCGTTCCCATTGGGTTGAGTTCTTTCTTGCCCTGATGTGCGATCAGATCCGAGGATGTCATTGCGGTTTGTGCAGCACTTCGAGACATTTGTGATTAAGGGCTATATAAGTTTGATTTATATATAATTATATTATATATATATATATATATATATATATATATATATATATATATATATATATATATATATATATATATATATATATATATATATATATATATATATATATATATATAGTTAGTTAAAGTTATTACAAAAGTGTCAAGGGTACATTTTCCTTTAAATAATATAACAGTGTTTCACATTTACAGTATTTCTTTATGGAGGTCCACCAATTAATTTAGACCACCATCAAAAGCAACACACAATTATTTGGAGAAGCTTATTTTGAAACTAATTACTTAGAAATATAGTATATTACTTTGAAACTGACACTTTTGGTTTTTTATCTTCTTAGCCTTAGCTTTTAATGGTACATAAGTCGTTGAGTTTTCCTGTACATAGCGTGGCCTTCCCTAGGGGGCGCCACCCGCAAGGATGAGGAAAATAAGAATACAGTAGTAGCTCAACTCACCAGCTGAATTCCTTTAAAGACCGAGCTTGTAACGCAAAACACTTGTGCTGAAAATCAGACCTGCCCACTGAAATAAATCTAACTCAAATTAAACTGTGCTTGGCCCTCCTCAACCACCATCATTTTAACATGTAACATGCATTTTGAAAAGAAAAACAAACTCTTAGATAAGAAATGTATAAAAACAATACAATAGCATGTTAGAGGAAAAAACTGCAGTAGTTTTATTAAATGATGTGATTATAATGTTCAGTGTTTACCTTGGAGAGCAGTAGGGATATAATTGATAAGATGTTTCCAGTTCCGATTACACTTTCGATTCTCCTTATTGATTCGGTTCTTTATTGGTTCTCTTATTGATTTTTATTTGGATAAAAAGATAACAAAACGGGAATTAGCATCATTTGTATTTAGTTTAACATGACCTTACAAAGCCAACAGTGAAGTCTTAAGAGGCTCATGGCATAGAAAAACTATTTTGAAAATAAATTAAAAAAATCTGTAGAATTTAACAAAATAAAACATGTGGGAATTACACAAGAATAGGCTCATAACATGCAACACAAGCCTTCTTTTGATATAATGTGGATGATTATTGTTTACAGCTTATGAAAACCTTAAATTAAAAATCTCAGAAAATGTGGGGTTTTCAAAAACTGTAAGCTATGTACCAGAAGTAGAAGCTCAACCGCCCTGTTGGTAGAGTCAGGACACAGAACAAAAATGTAAACACGTTGAACATCAAACATCTGCAACTTCTCTATATGTTCATGGATAATTATTGTTTAAAATGGGTGTTTGTCTCTGCATGCCGCTTTGTGTGATGTGGACTGACTGCTGCAGCTCGGCTAATTTGCTGGGTAGAGGTAGAGCATTGTTTTTTTTTTGGTCTGTTTCTCTGATTCAGTCATCGGCTTCACCTTTTTCACTCTAACTTTCTAAGGACTGGTCGTTGGAGGGATGATTGTGTCGATCTTTGCCTGAAGGTTGTGGACAAATACTATTTCAACCGGCCTGTATCCCAAATTATGCTCGCGACTTTAAGCATAACATAAAACCGAGAGACGGCTCGTATCTCAAATTACTTAAGTTAAGGTACCACTCTATTAATTATTATTTGCGCTTGGTGTTCATTTCCTCATCAGATTCATGTATGTCGCCTTCTGCAGGCCAGATACCTCCGCCCATACTGCGCAGATGAAGTGGATAAAAAAACTAACTGAGTCAGGAGGGGGTGGGTTCACCACTGGGCCTCAGCCCTCAGATTAATTAGAAGGTTAAAGAAAGTACATTATAACATAAATGTATCAACATTTAAACACATGTAATTCATAATATTTTATAAAATTTACTAAATTGCAGACCAAGAGTCACGCCGCTACTGCCCACTGCTACCCAAGGGGATGGGTCAAATGCAGAGGACAAATTTCACCACATCTAGTGTGTGTGTGACAATCATTGGTACTTTAATCTTTAATCTTAAAACAAAATGTGCATGTTATTTCACTGCAAAATGTCAAAAGGTGAGGCCTTTAATCCCAGGAACACCATAACCATCGTCAAGCATGGTGGTGGTAGTATTATGCTCTGGGCCCGTTTTGCTGCCAATGGAACTGGTGCTTCAAATGGACAATGAAAAAGGAGGATTACCTAAAAATTCTTCAGGACAACCTAAAATCATCAGCCCGGAGGTTGGGTCTTGGGCGCAGTTGGGTGCTCCAACAAGACAATAACCCCAAACACATATCAAAAGTGTGTGTTGGGGTCAAATCAGGCTAGAATTAAGGTTTAAGAATGGCCTTCTCAAAGTCCTGACTTAAACGTAAGGACAATGCTGAAGAAACAAGTCCATGTCAGAAAACCAACACATTTAGCTGAACTGCACCATTTTTGTTCAGAGGAGTGGTCAAAAATTCAACCAAAAGCTTGCCAGAAGCTTGTGGATGGCTACCAAAAGCGCCTTATTGCAGTGAAACTTGCCAAGGGACATGTAACCAAATATTAACATTGCTGTATGTATACTTTTGACACAGAAGATTTGGTCATATTTTCAGTAGACCCATAATAAATTCATAAAAGAAGCAAACTTCATGAATGTTTTTTATGACAAACAAGTATGTGCTCCAATCACTCTATCACAAAACAATAAGAGTTGTAGAAAGTATTGGAAACTCAAGACAGCCATGACATTATGTTCTTTACAAGTGTATGTAAACTTTTGATCGCGACTGTATATATATATTCCAATATCATATTATGGAGTGGATGTGAGAAAAACATTTCGAGTTTTAATTGTGTTAATAATGCAGGATATTTTCAATACGAATAAAGTGGGGCTTCTGAAATACTTTGGAGTACTTTCTGCGGTTGGTCAGGATTAGGAGCCATCAATGACCTCCACAATCACACTGAGCACCACAGAAAGGAGTTAAGATCCTCAGCTTCAGGATTAGCAGTTATCGAGGGAGGCAGGGTATACAAGGCCAGGGCGGCATGGAAGTGACGGCAGAAAAAACACGCCATGATAAAGCGGTTTCGTAACTCGGAGGTAAACACTGGAAACATGGAGGTGAGTCATCCAGACATGCCCGTGTTTCTCCTTCCATCTGTACAAACCCTTGTGGAAATCACACATGAATACCTTAAGAGAAAGCGATAGCAGCTATTTCGGATAAAGAACTTTCCAATGTCCAGGTCAGCTGTGATTCTACTTACCGAAAAACTTTGTCCATTTGACAAAGGAGAGACAATGAGAATGCGAGCTCCCGTGGACGTGATAAAAAAAGGTAGCGTGTGCTTTGTATTACCTGGTCGCCGAGTGAACACTACGGAAAGCGGCGAATGCATTTGGACTGGCAAAGCAGACTGTATCAGTTATTGTTCGCCATGTATGTCGCCGACTCAACGTCTAGGTCCAGAGTATATAAAGTCGCCAAAACGAATGGACGATGAAGGTGAAGGCAGAAGAGTGAGGAGTGTCCTGACCAGATATCTAGATCCCTACATCGATTGTTGTAAAGTATTCTGTCACATTGTGTACTTTCACGTGTTTATTAAAGATTTGATTAATTTATGATGGCTCAGGTGTGATTTACTACAATAGGGCCCCACAGCACACAGGATTCCAGTTAATTGAAATACCACAACACTGGATATTGTTCAGATAAGTTAAATTTAAGAACTTGCACACGCTGGAGGTGACTATGACGTGCGCATTTTCCATGCATGCGTATTAGGCCGTGTTGCGCCGGCGGACGGAGGGGGGCGGGGGTCTTAAACGGTGGCATTGTTGTGTATGGACACGGATAAGGTTATTTGGAATTTACCCTGGATAACCTTCTCTGGCTTAGTGTAAACGGGGCCTTAATGCCCAAGCACCCCCTAGCTAAATAAAAAAAACACTTCAAGTTACAGAGAAGGTGAAACAAACTTCAAATTTAAATGTGTGTACTGCGGTACAAAGAAGAGCAAAGTTGATCTGTGCGCAAAGACAAAGCCATAAGAAGAAACATTGCCACACCAGCCACCAGGCAAACACCTCTGGAGGACGAAATAGCAATGGACTTCTAAACAACACACAGCAAGGTTGAGTTCAGGCGTGCAAGAAAAGCAAGATGACACAGAAGAGGAGAAGCGAAAAGAAAGAGTTTCCGCTTTATGAAAAAAAAGTTGTCTCTTAGTCTCCCTTCTCTAGCAGAAACTCACGCTGTGCAACCTGATTGAAATTTCCTGGTTTAATAGCTGTGAAATAAAGTAAAGGTTGGGGGGAGGGGGGTGGAAGTACTGGGAATTAAGACAGCAGAAGTGAGAACTCGAGTAAGCCTGAGAAGATATAGGGAGAAAAGGGGAGACTTCGGCACGATGAACAGTGATTTTTGTTTGCTGATTGTATAATTATGTTAAAAGTGCATGGTCAAAGTCAGAGTATACAGCTTATAAAAGTATTAATTTGAGGGATTTTTTTACAGACTTACCAGGCAAACACACAGTAAATTAGTACTAAGAAAAAATGTGATCATCATTTACACCAATTAAAAAGGTGATACATGCAGGATGTTATGTCACAAAAGCAGTGCTTAAAAAGCATATGATTTCACACACAGGTTCAACAGTAAAATACCACAGCATCCACTTTTCAATCATTTTATTCTCTAACATTTATTTTGTGACACGACCATGAATGCCAGTCGTTTAATCCAAACCGTAATTGTTACGGTGTGGCATGGCGGCGTGACCTCAGAATGCGGAGACAGGAGGCGACATGCAGGTAAAAAGTAATTGTATTAGAAAAAACTCAAGTAACCCCAGCAGTAGATCATGGGTGAGTAAAAAAATGAACAGTAGGCAAAGCAAGGCAAAAAACACACAGAGGATGACTGCACACGGTCCAACAAACAGTCCCTCCAGAATTTTGCGATGTTGCAATTGCGCCAATTCATGCAAATCTCCCAAAATCCCTGTAAAATACGTGCGGCTTCAAAATGTTGTTCAATCCCCGCGATTTCCCTGTACATTTTGGCCAATCATCGACATTTTCGACAATTAAATCTGTCTCAGTACCATTCAAGGACAACTGTCTAACATTCTGTCTCCCTGTATCACCCCACATCTTCAGTTCATTGTTTACATTAACAGAGATTCAGCCATTTGCTCATTTACTAACAAGAATAACAACTTTTGATTGCTCTCAACAGTACCCCTATGTTGTCACTGAAAGTGAGAGTAAACTACAGGCAATGTGTTGCAGCGTAAGGGAAAGTTTACGATCGACTTTCAACTGTGAAACATGCAAAAATGTGCACAAGATGGTATGCAAATTTTGGATGAGCAGACAGCAGACGATAAGGCAACTAACACCCCCAAAAAACTTCTATTTCCATTACAATTTTTAGGGAGAACTTTTCCAAAAATAGGCATATAAAAGGCTCCCTTAGGGACTGGTAACTTGCTGTCAATGTTCAAAAGTGTGTAATTTAAAATGCAAATAAAGCATATTTTGTTATATTTGTTGAAATCTTGTGGTTTTGTTGGTTCGAGTTCTAAAATAAACACTTATAACACTGATTGCAAATTCCTAAAATCACAAAGGGATGTAACATTAATGGCAAAGAGCCTTAAAAAAACAGCAAAGTGGCGATAACACTTAACGAGGTAAGACAATCTCTGTCCGATATCAACAAAAAAGTATCGGATAATATCAGTTGGCATTGAAAATCTAAATATAAGCTCGGATACCAGCAATCTTTTCTTCTATTTTACTAAAGTCGTTAACAGAAGGTAAACATGCTCGGCTACAGGCTACTAGGAACTAGCAGCTACACAACAGCTAAGCACACAATAGCACACAACCTTTAGAAAAAGTTTGAGCGAAAACAGGTATTATAGGCCCAAAAAAGCCAGGAAAATCCTTGAGGGGCAAAACAACCAGCGCCGACCCTCTGACAACGCTGGGACTTCCATTTGTACTAGGAAATCTGAATTTACGAGTTCCTAGTCAAAATTTCAACTGGAACACCCCTCGAGGTCGGATTTCCAACTCTGAAAGTCAGAGCATTCTCACCACCCCCCAGTTTGTTTCAAAGATGGCTGCTCTGGTTGTAAACAATGATGTCCACTTAATTAGCACTTCTGATTAGTTTTTGTTGCAATAAATCAGCCATAAACAATGCATCGTTGTACGTTTATATATGGTAACGTCACTGTAGTCTAAACTACAATTTTTTCCTCTACATCCACCGCTTTTGAAAGTTGCAAAAAGAGTGCATATTTTCCAATAAGTTGCTTATATTCAGACAAGGCAAACGCAAAAATAGCTTACATGGTTGTGGCCATCTTGATTTCCAACATCCTAACTGGAAAGCTTACAACTCAGCTGTAACGTCATACCCAGCTACCATTTCCAACTTTCGAGGTAAATGGAACCCAGTATAAACAGCCTCATGATTGACAACCAGGGACAGCTGTGCCTCCTGTTTGTCAATCAGGAACAGGTGAGGGAACCGGTGTTCTATGGAGTTCGGCAACCCATCGATTTCTGCAACCCACCACTACCGAGCATGTGTGCGCATGCTCATTAGCCAGACTCAGAGGTGGGGCTCGATGGCGAGTGCCTGGTGGCCGGGGCCTGTCCCCATTGGGCTCAGCCCAAAAAAGTAAACTGAGCCCCCTCCCCTCCAATGGGATCACCACTCATAGGATGGGGCATTGAGGGTGAGTGCAGTGTGAGCTGGGCGGCAGCCGAATGCAGGGCTCTTGGCGATCCGAACCTCGCCTACAGAAGCTAGCTGTTGGGACGTGAAACGTCACCTTGCTGGGGGGAAGGGAGCCTTAGCTGGTGCACAGAAGGGCTCTGGAACCAGTCCTCTCGAGAGGGGCTGGACTCTCTTCCACTCTGGCTTTGCAAGCAGTAAGAGGCGGAGGCGACTGGCTGGGGTGGAAATTCTTGTTGACCCTTGGCTCAGAGCCTGTACGCTCAGTGTACCCACCCTTTTTGGGAGAACTGGAGAGTGGTCCCTCGGGTGATTCCCTTGTTTTGCTGGGTGACTTCAACGCTCACATTGGCAATGATAGTTATGCCTGGAGAGGTGTGATTGGGAAGAACATCCGCCCGGATTTGTTTTGTTATTGGACTTTTGTGCTTGTCACAGACTGTCCTTAACGACCACCATGTTCAAACATAAGGGTGTCCATATGTGCACTTGGCACCAGGAAACCCAGGGCCGCAGTTTGATGATTGACTTTGTAGTTGTGTCATCGGATTTGCGGTCTCATGTTTTGGACACTAGGGTGAAGAAAGGGGCAGTAATTTATACCGATCACCAACCGGTGGTGTGTTGGTTCCGATGGTGGGGGAGGATGCCGGTCAGACCTGGCAGGCTCAAACGTATTGTGAGGGTCTGCTGGAAACATCTGGCAGAGTCTCTCGTCAGAGAAGAATTCAATTTCTACATCCGGAAGAACTTTGAACTTGTCACGAAGAAGGCGCTGGACATTGAGTCCGATTGTACCATGTTCCGTACCTCTATTGTCGAGGCAGCCGATCGGAGCTGTGGCCGCAAGGTGGTTGGTGCCTGTCGTGGCGGTAATCCCAGAGCCTGCTGGTGGACACCGGCGGTGAGGGATGCCGCCAACCTAAAGAAGGAGTCCTATCGGGTCCTTTTGGCTCATGGGACCCCGGAGGCAGCGGAAAGGTACCAAATCGGCTAAGGTGGTCTCAGAGGCAAAAACTCAGACATGGGAGGAGTTCTGCAAAGTCATAGAAAAGGACTTTCGGACAGCTTCAAAGCAATTCTGGACCACTATCCACCTCCTCAGGAAGGGGAAGCAGTGCACTGTCAACACCATACATGGTGAGGATGGTGTGCTGCTGACCTCGACTCAGGACGTTGCGGATCGGTGGAGGGAATACTTCGAAGACATCCTTAATGCCACCTACACGTTTTACTAAAGAATCTGTGGTGAGCTCTCCTATTTCTGGGGCTGAGATACTTCAGGTATATTAAATACTCCTCGGTGACAGGGCCGACCGGAGTTCCTTAAGACTCTGGATGCTGTGGGGCTGTCTTCGTGGACAAGACTCTGCAGCATTGCATGGACATCGGGGCAGTGCCTCTGGATTTGCAGACTGGCATGGTGGTTCCTCTCTTTAAGAAGGGAAACCAGAGGGTGTATTCTAACTAAGATCTATTCAGGTGTACTGGAGAGGAGGCTACGTCGGATAGTCGAACCTCGGATTCAGGAGGGACAGTGTGGTTTACGTCCTGGTAGTGGAACTGTGGACGAGCTCTATACTCTCGGCAGGGTTCTTGAGTGTGCATGGGAGTTTGCCCAACCAGTCTACATGTGCTTTGTGGACTTGGAGAAGGCCTTCGACCGTGTCCCTCTGTAAGTCTTGTGGGGAGTGCTCAGAGAGTATGGGGTATCCGATGGCTGCTCTGGTTGCAAACAATGATGTCCACGTTATTAGCACTTCTGATTAGTTTTTGTTGCAGTAAATCAGCCATAAACAATTCATCGTTGTACGTTTATATATGGTAACGTCACTGTAGTGTAAACTACATTTATTTCATGTGGAGTATGGGGTATCCGATCGTCTTATAGTGGCTGTCCGCTCCCTGATCGTTGTCAGGGTTTGGTCCGTTTCCAGTGAGGGTTGGATTATGTTCATACATTTTTAATGCTAATTAGACGTTTTTTTTATAAAATCCACAAAGTTCAGCGAGCAGGTTGTGTTATGTGTCACCATGTGTGTTTACTTTTTGTGCTTGTTGAATTAGATGTTTTTCTACACCATGACTAAGGAAGTTTGTTTGATTGGGTCATACAAATAAATGCTGTGCACACACTCTCAATAAATCACTCTACAATGTGATTTACTCATGTTGACCACAAGTTGACACCTATCACACCACCAGATATTGCTGCCATTTGAACTCACACTGTCTTGAGGCCCAAATTGAAGTAACCGGCGGGACGCACTTGGCCCATGGGCCGTAGTTTGGACACCCCTGGTTTAATAGGATGTCATTTGTAGCTAGTTAAATGCATCTTAAAACAAAACACATGGTTAACCAGGGAATCAAAACGGATAAGCTTTTAGTTTTTGATCACCTTTTCTGCAGTTTTCCTCACTGCATATTTTTAATACGCTTCTGTCTTGTAATGATGCCATTTTTTAGTCATCTTAGTTTGATTTTGTCTTATTGGACCTTGCTTTGTTCAAAGAAAACACATTGACTACTGTAATGGCCCCAACATTTTGCTAATCAATGCACTGATGAAGAAGTGTGACAATACTTTTGCCCATAATGTTCTTACGTGCACAAAAGCCAGCCGGTCTTAGTGAGTCCCCTCTTCACAAGCTGCTTTGGTTCTGTCAGCCTGGGTTTTCAAGTACAAGCCATGAATCAGAAAGCCCCCGAGCAAAGTTCACCATCTTTCTACCTTCATAGATTATTATTTCCAGCATGTGGTTGAAAATATCAGCTATAAACACACTTTCCTCTTTCATAAAAAGCCTTCCCGGCTGCTTTCTGATGTCCCAGTTTAATATTTTAGCGAGCAGGCAGTCTGCCTCGCAAAAAACGTGAGAAAGTGCGTTTATTCTACATTCCTTGAATATGCTGTAGCTGATTTGAGAGATTACGTCGCACATTGAACACAAAATGTCATCATGCTTGTCGGCAGTTTTAGAATACACTCCCGGGTAACAACACATGTGTTATCAAGGACACACTCATCGATAAAGGTGAGGTTATGCAAATTATGTCCCACAGGAATTTGACAACAGCGCTAATTGAAGCTGAGATGTGGGGGAAACAAGAGACAACCAAGGCGAAGCGACACTTAATAACGGCCAAATGGGAACAATATAATGTATCGGAGCTGCTGGTAGGCAGATCATGACATCTTCTGGTGGCAATACAAATGGCATATAGTCTTGCTGTAAACAATGATATATAATAACGTGTCATGTCAAAATGGCACTGATGCATTCATCGTGAAGGTTTCCTTTTGTTTTGCACAGCTAACAATACATGAATAACATATAAAGCGGCTTTGCCGTGCTTGCATTTTTACAAATTAAATATGTACAGTGAACATCAGAAACTGTTCTTACCTTCTGGTAACTGCTGATGTGTATTTCGGATCTGCGTAAGTCCTGAAAATTTGCGTGCCTCCGCCATTGTAGTCCGTGCCGACCCAAAGTTGATAAGCTTCTTCTTTTTCTCTATCTTCTTGTTATGAGGCATTCATTCTCCGCTGTTGTCATTTCTAACATAAAGTAGCGTAAAGTTCTAACTTATATCTGTCAGTAGACTTCCTATGGAAGCGCTAAACAATACCGGTATAGTGGGTTTACATAATTAACCCAAGGAACTTTAGTTATTAGAGAGTTCCGGTCGGACAGTTTTTCAGGGGACACATTTCAAGTGCTGTTGTTGCAATAGTGAGCCACGGATAAGGAGATGCTGCTCTGTTATTGATTCAAGTAAAGTCTGAATGTCATTAAAACAGTTAGCTTCATCTTTTGACACGTCTTTGACTCCGATCCTTGCACGCTACAACAAAGATGACGGGGAGAAGACGCTGTCGTAGTGGAGCCACGTAAATAAGACCACCCACAAAACAGCGCATCCTGAATAGACGGTCAGAAAGCGGCTTGAAGATGGTCTGTGAAACATAATCGGACATTTTGACCAAAAGTACCACCATTTGAATGAATGAATGAATTATCTTTATTGTCATTGTGCATGTACAGGTACAGGTCCAACGAAATTTAGGTTGCTTCCCTAAGGTGCTTTGCATTTTTTTTTTAAAAGAAGAAACCACACAATATACAAAAACAACACAATATACACAATATGCAATATGGCCTAAGACCACTCTAAGAGGCAATGTAAAAAAAACGAGACAGTAAAAAGTATAAAGCGACTAGTGAACTGACTAGAGAGGAGTAATGCTGGTTCCCAGTGTGCTGAGGGGGTGGGAGTCAGCATTTCCTACCTCCTATGCTGTGTAGGCATTTTATTTTGGATTAAAATATGTAAATAAATATGATAAATATTGTCCAGTTGGCGTGTAATCGCTGATTGCACAGTCCCGGATCGTGATTGACCGGTGGCATGAGTTTTTATTTTTATTTTTTTATTTATTTATTTTTTTTACATTCCAGCTGCGTTAAAGGGAAACTTCGGTTTTTTTCAACCTGGGCCCTGTTTTCATAATTTTTTCTGTATATGTGAGTGTTGGATAAAACATTTTTTGAGGTCGCGCCAGTATTGAGCAGGGCAGGCAGCCTCCAGCCCAGCTAACGCTCGTACACAGGGCAACTGGCTCTCGTCAAAATTCGGCCTATAAACATGCATTTTTTTCACACTGACAGGCTCAGATAGTTACAATGAGTGTCCGACAACATACTAGAAAGGAGAAATTAACGTATGTCTCTACCTTTAGCTGGAGATCGCTGTGTGTTGTGAGCTGTGTCCAAATCTCACCACGCTACAAATCTCGTTCCGAAATCTCGCGATAACTCGCGACAAAACACCGGTGGAAAAACAGTTACCTGACTGAGGTGAAGAGAGATGACTGAAGTGATTTTCTGTTGGATTACCGAAGACTGTTATTTTAGTTTTATAGTGGAGGCAGAAAATCACTTCAGTCATCTCTCTTCACCTCAGTCAGGTAACTGTTTTTCCACCGGTGTTTTGTCGCGAGTTATCGCGAGATTTCGGAACGAGATTTGTAGCGTGGTGAGATTTGGACACAGCTCACAACACACAGCGATCTCCAGCTAAAGGTAGAGACATACGTTAATTTCTCCTTTCTAGTATGTTGTCGGACACTCATTGTAACTATCTGAGCCTGTCAGTGTGAAAAAAATGCATGTTTATAGGCCGAATTTTGACGAGAGCCAGTTGCCCTGTGTACGAGCGTTAGCTGGGCTGGAGGCTGCCTGCCCTGCTCAATACTGGCGCGACCTCAAAAAATGTTTTATCCAGCACTCACATATACAGAAAAAATTATGAAAACAGGGCCCAGGTTGAAAAAAACCGAAGTTTCCCTTTAAGTGCAGTTATGGCCCGGTGGTAGAAACTGTTCTTGAGTCTATTTGTGCGGGTTTGCATGGTTCTGAAACGTCTGCCGGAAGGCAGCCGATCGAAGTGGCTGTTGCCGGGGTGGGATGGGTCCTTGAGTATGTTGGCTGCCTTCTTCAGGCAGCGGGAGTTGTATAGTTCTTCCAGGGAGGGGGCACCCGATGATTTTTTGGGCCGAATTGACGACCCTCTGGAGAGCTTTCCTCTCTGCTGCTGTGCAGCTGCAGAACCATACGCAGATGCAGTATGTGAGGATGCTCTCCACAGAACAGCGGTAGAAGGACACCAGTAGATCCTGTCTCAGGTGGAGATTCCTGAGTACTCTCAAGAAGTAGAGCCTCTGCTGTGCCCTCTTGACGATAGCTGTGGTGTTGGTCCTCCAGGACAGGTCCTCCTCCAGGTGAACTCCCAGGAAGCGTAGGGATGAGACTCTTTCCACACAGCCCCCGTCGATGTACAGGGGCTGTATGGTAGTTTTTCTCCTCCTGCTGTCCAAGATCACTTCCTGGGTCTTGAGCTGGTTCAGCTTCAGGTTGTTCGCCCTGCTCAACACTGCCAGCTGCTCCACCTCGTCCCGGTATGCCGTCTCGTCGACCCCAGAGATGCAGCCCACCACCGTTGTGTCATCGGCAAACTTTATGATGTGATTGCCGGGGTGGGTGGCTGTGAAGTTGTGGGTGTAGAGTGAGTAGAGCAGGGGGCTCAGCACGCAGCCCGGAGGTGAGCCGGTGCTGAGGCTGAGGGCTGTGGAGGTGTGGGTACCCATCCTCACCCTCTGACGGCGGTCAGTCAGGAAGTCTTTAATCCAGAGACAGGTGGGGTTGGATATTCCGAGGTGTGCTAGCTTGGTCACCAGTCTGTCAGGTAAGATGGTATTAAATGCAGAGCTGAAGTCTACAAAGGGCAGCCGTACATAGCTCCCCCCCCCTCCATGTGGGACATGGCGGAGTGGAGAGCCGTAGCGATGGCGTCCTCCGTAGACCTGTTGGCTCGGTAGGCAAACTGATGGGGGTCCAATGCGGGCAGTAGGGATGAGAGGATGTGGGTCCGGACCAGTTTCTCGAAACACTTCATTGTGATGGAAGTGAGTGCCACTGGCCGGTAGTCGTTCAGACAGCTGACAGTGTTTTTCTTTTTGGGGACCGGGATGATGGTGGAGGTTTTCAGGCAGGATGGGACGGTGGCCTGGGACAGGGACCGGTTGAAGATGTCGGTGAGGACACCAGCCAGCTGATCAGCGCAGTCTCTCAACACCCGTCCGGAGACGCCGTCCGGTCCCGCAGCCTTCCTCGGGTTCACGGCTTTCAGTGTGCGTATGACCTCGTGCTCCATCACTGAAAGGGTGAGGCTGCTGTGGTCTGTCGAGTGAGGTGTGACTGCTGATTGAGGTGTGGCTGTTGGGTGAGGTGTTGCTCCTGAGTGAGGTGTGACTGCTTCCGATGGTGTTACCTCAAAGCGGGCGTAGAAGGAGTTCAGCTCCTCTGCCAGCCGGGGGTCTCCCCTGCCGGCCGGGGGGGTTGCTGGGCCTGTAGTTGGTCATGTGCTGGACCCCCTGCTATACCCTCCTGGAGTCGTTGCTTTGGAAGCAGTCCTCAATCTTTGTTTTGTAGTCCCCCTTAGCCTCCCTGATACCACGCTTCAGGCTGGCTCTGGCAGTGCTGTAGAGCTCCCCGTCGCCAGATCTGAACGCGGTGTCCCTCTCCCTCAGCAGCCTCTGCACCTCTCTCGTCATCCACGGCTTTGTGTCGGAATAGACTCGGACGCGCTTATCCACAGTAACAGAGTCTGTGCAGTGTTTTATGTAGCCCAGTACTCCTGATGTGTATTTCTTCAGGTCCTCGTCTTCAAAGACCTCCCACGCAGTGGTGTCAAAGCAGTCTTGCAGCTTTTCAGTGGCACCTTCAGGCCAGGTTTTGATGGACTTTGTTGTGGTGGGAGCACTTATCCGGGTGGGGGTGTATGCTGGGATGAGTAGCAGGGATGTGTGGTCTGACTGGCCCATGTGTGCTAAAGGTTTAGCTCTGTAGCCCAGCTTAATATTGGAGTAAACCTTGTCCAGTGTGTTTTTGCCTCTTGTGGCACATTTTACATGCTGGTGTAGTTTGGGGAGCACTACCTTCAGGTTAGCATGGTTAAAGTCTCCTGCGATGATATGAGCAGCTTCCGGATACATGCTTTGTTGCTGGTTGATTGTATCATGCAGCTGACCTAGCGCCGTGCTAGCGTTAGCATCTGGCGCTATGTACACTGTGGTTAGCAACACAGCATTGTATTCCCTCGGCAGGTAAAAGGGCCGACATTTAATAGTCAGATATTCTAGATTAGGGGAACAGTGGCTACTCACAATGCTTGTGTGTGTTCCCCATGTGTCCTTTGTGAATATTAATAGTCCTCCTCCCCGCGATTTCCCTGTAGCCTCTTTTGTCCTGTCCAGGCGGTGTAAAGTGTAGCCTGTTAGCTCGATAGCTAGGTCCGGGATGGATGAATGGAGCCAGGTTTCTGTGACTATTAGCACGCAGCTATTCCTCACGGTGGTGTTCGTTGCTACCTGTAGCCTCAGTTCGTCCATCTTGTTTGCAAGTGATCTTGCATTTGTGAGAAATATACTCGGCAGTGGTGGTTTGTTCGGTCGTTGTCTTGCCATCTTCATGTTATCCAGACCACAATAGAGTGTTTTAAATTTAGAACAAAATCATAATTTTAATGCGCCTTATAATCCAGTGCGCCTTTTGTATGAAAATAGACCTGAATAGACCCGCTCATCGGCAGTGCGCCTTACGGTCCGGGAAATACGGTACTTTTTTTGGAGGTGTTAAAAATTGCCTCGTGAATTTGCTAATGCTAATCAGTAGCATGTCTTTGGCAAACCCAATGTAAATTATCATCAAGCTTGCCTATTTTGGAAAAGTAGAGCTTTACTTAATGCTTTAGCATTTTTTTTTTATCAGCCATACTTGCTTTGTAGGCATTAAACATTGTAACATTACCTAGAGGCAGTCTGACTGAGTCAGCTTTGAGTGCTGCTTGAATGCTTTTTGATTCGCCAAATGTTTGAGCCGGTGTTTAGTTTGCAAATGGACGTGATTTCACGAAAAACAAAGATATCGATATATGTGGCACTCTTTGATTTTACGTGACTAGACACCCATAATAATCTTCTTTATTATGATTACCTTTTTCACAGATTGGCTTGGAGAAATACCATGATGGTATAGTGAGTCAGTTTGACTTAATTCTACTTGGAATAATAATTTCTCCTATAAAGATCTATATAAAAAATGGTGGGATGGTACTGTCTAGTTCCATAAATCTAGAAAACATTGCTGTCGAAAACTCTTAATGCATATTTAATTTGAAATACCAGGGAGATTCAGCAAAAAGCAAACCTCTTCTCAAAGGGGACACAAATAAGCATGTCTGATGGCCTACCTGACAACAATCATCTCTTCATCTTGCACTACATCTGCCTCATTTGCCCTTTGCCACTTCCTTATTTCCAGCAGTGTGGGAGACAATGCTTGTGGCTGTTTTGCTTTCGTTCATGTCAAACATTTTCCTTGTGTGCTAAATAGTGCTTTTAGCTGTTTTGCTTTTGTTCGTGTCAAAGTTCTCGTGCACTAACTCCCCAGTGCTTCCCGGGCTGCCCATCTTGCTCGAAGCAGAACCAACCCTACCTGCTCGATCTGCCCAGTGATGGCCAAGCTACTTAGAAAATGTAGTAAACTAAGCTACAAGTTACTCCAGATTAAATGTAGCTAAGCTACAGGGGAAGCTATTCCAAGAGAATTGTAGTAACCTACACGGCAAAAGTAGCTTGCTACATCAAAGTATATATACTGTATTTATAAATGTATGTATAGATGACCGACGGTATGAAATGCATTAAACTACAGATTTGTGTGAAGTGAAGTGAATTATATTTATATAGCGCTTTTCTGTAGTGACTCAAAGTGCTTTTACATAGTGAAACCCAATTTATAAGTTACATTTAAACCAGTGTGGGTGGCACTGGGAGCAGGTGGGTAAAGTGTCTTGCCCAAGGACACAACGGCAGTGACTAGGATGGCAGAAGCGGGGATCAAACCTGGAACCCTCAAGTTGCTGGCATGTCCACTCTACCAACCGAGCTATACCGCCCCACATTTAAGCTTTCATTTGTACGGCATTTAGATCTATGGGCCCACATGTGTAGTATCAATGGTAATGTAACTGAGAGTGTACAAATGGATCCAATAAGGGTCAATTACTATTAACTATCTGTCATTTAGCTGGGGACACCCTACAACTACATCTAGGGGTCCCTGCATCCCACTGTATGGATGTGTAATCTATTATAAATCTATAACGGTATTAATTGTCTCTGCCATGCTCAAAAAAACAGCATCTATCTATATCTTGACAAAACTAAGACAATAACTTGTGTGTTTGGGAACAGTTGGTAATGGTTATATGCAGTAAAACTTTTCATGAACTCAACTCACCTTAATGTGTGTTCCTAAAGCTGTGTTGGATGTTTGAAGAGAGCAGATTTTGGTTTACAGAGTAAACAACTAAAGACTAAGGTTTTGGGCATTGTTTTCTCAACGCATACCTTTTTCTAAATAGGGCCAAGGACACGCATTATTGTGGGTTCCTGGACTTCGTCATCATCACTAAAGGAAAAAGCTAATCTGTGGGAGAGAATCTCTCTGCCATTTTCAAGTAAGTTTAATTTTATAAATTTTTTTATTCGTCAGCTTTAGGGTTTCTACAGGTATCAGAAAATCAAATTTAAGGTTTTTTTTAATGCCATTTTAATGCCAAATGAATGCCCATGTCCGATATAGTTATTATATAATGTCAAAAGCTTACAACTGTCTGTATACACCAGGGGTCCCCAAACTTTTTGACTCCGGGGCCGCATTGGGGTAAAACAATTTGGCTAGGGGTCGCGCTATATATATATATATATATATATATTATATATATATATATATATATATATATATATATATATATATATATATATATATATATATATATATATATATATATATATATGTATATGTGTGTGTGTGTGTGTGTGTGTGTGTATATATATATATATATATATATATATATATATATATATATATATATATATATATATATATATATATATATATATATATATATATATATATGTGTATATACAGTATATATATTATATGTAAATGTGTGTGTGTATATATGTATATGTAAATGTGTATATATGTGTGTGTATATATGTATATGTCCATGTATATATATATGTGTATATATGTATATATATATATATATATATATATATATATATATGTATTCATACATATATATTCCTCGCGCACTAATTGACTTAAAGAGCGCACTTGCTGCATGTCACGTTATCGATGGTAAAATGCATTTTTAGACAATATGATTTGCCTGAGTGGCTAGGAGACGGTAGAAAAAGGAATAGAAAGGACACATTTAAAAAAAATATATATATATTTTTTTTTTTTTAAACTTGGGACTTCCCGCGGGCCGGATTTTGGACGCTGGGGGCCGTATCCGGCCCGCGGGCCGTAGTTTGGGGACCCATGGTATACACACATCATTGTAAGCATCTGACAATGATAATGTTGAATCGTTGAAAAGTTAACATTAACTGTGACTATCTAATGAATTAGAATTGTCTCGCAAGAATGTTACATTTGACAATTTACTTGTATTTATTTATTTTTCTGTAGTCGCATCCGATGTTCTGACTTTGTGCACGGCAATAGAAAACAGTCAATTAAAAAGTTCCGTCTGTCAATCATCACACTGTACCTGAATTATTAAAGAGGATTTGCACTTAAACCTTCAAAATTAACATCCAAATCTGAATTACTTGATCAATATAAAATGCCCAGAAGTCATTTTTTAAATTGTATCTCTTTAAAACTGGCGGAAAAAATGCATATCCTCTGAAAAGTATGAGTTATAATAGCCACAAACTAGGGATTTTTAATTTTTTTTAAATCAGAATTCAATCAAGAAAAAAAATAGTTTCAAGGTTTTATGGAATAATAAATGAACATCATACTGGAAATGAAAATGATGCATGTGTTCTGAAATGGATGATTGATTTAAACATTTTAGAAAAATACATGTCATGGAATGATATTTGGGGGAAAAGGCCAATAAGATGCATTAAAAATAAGATCAGTTAAACATCTTGAATAGATTTTATTTTACACCCTTTCAGATGTTTAAAACGCGTACAGCAGATAGCAAGTTATGTATAAAGCAGGGGTGGGCAATTAATTTTTACCGGGGGCCGCATAAGCAACCCGAGCACTGCTGGAGGGCCACACCGAAAATATTTCAATTAAATGTTGCTCAATATTATTTTTGATATACTGTAAGATAAATAATAACAATAATAATGATAATAATAATTAATAATAATAATAATTTCATTTAACCTAACTTAACTTTATACAAAAGCAGATTGCTTTTGATGGTTTTATTTTTAACACTGTCTTACACAACACTTCCTGATGTATAACACAATGCAAAAATGTCAATTTCTGCACAGGGTTAATTTAAAGTTTATCCTGCATCCTCTTTAAAAGTCCAACATTTTTCCCTGTCAGATTTGGACAACCATCTGTTGTTAAAAATCGTTTTTAATCATATTTATTTTATATTGTTTTTTATATTGGTTTTATATGTAATTATTTTTTGTTTTTATTCAGTCATTGGTGGAGCTACGGATAATATTTGAATATTATTTTTAATATTGTTGTGCAGCACTTTGGAAACATTTTGTTGTTTAAATGTGCTATATAAATAAAGTGGATTTGATTGGATTGTCACACCTGCCAGCTTGTCCCATTTCAGTCCTAACATGTCCAAACACGCATTTACCTATGTGAACAAGTCATTACCTGTGATTGTCCCTTTAATTGACTGCATGGCTGCCAGCTCCTGTGATTTGAAAGTCTGTAGTTATCCCACGTAAGAAGATGAGCAGCTGGGCGGTGTCACGTACATCGCAGCTCTCATCCAAAGCCAGCGAAAAACAGTCAAAGTCTCCGGGTATTATCAGCGCAACAGAGTCCAATAAGCACTCCTTAATAAACTCTCCGTCAGAAAACGCCTTACTTTTTCTGGCGATTTTGTGAGAAATGACGAAACTTGTCCTGACGGCTGCATCTCTAGGGGTGTGAAATATGGCAAAAAGTCCTTGTTGGGTTTGCAGTTTTACCATCAACGCATCAGCCTCCCTTGCGCGCGCTTCATCAGACAGATTCCGGTATTTTTCCTTGTGCTTCGTCGTGTAGTGGCGATTCAAATTATATTCTTTAAACATACCACAAATTAAGCACACGGCTTTACCTTCAATTTCTGTGTCCATATCTTGTTGGAAACACGGCATTCGTTATCAACTTTTCTCTTTTTAGCGTCTCATCACTTGTCGCAGTGCACCTTCACTCACAGATTACACCCGGACATACGCCCATAAATACCACTTTTCAAAATAAAATCAGCACAGTTGTATTGCACGCACAACATACTGTAGATGTTTTTTAAACTTTATTTTGTAATTTGTGATTGCCGCTGTTCACATTCACTCACAATCACACACGCGCATACGTCCCCACGGAAGTAATACAAATAAAGCTTTTCAAAACAAAAGCAGCATCGTTGTATTGCACCCTCCACATACATACTTTTTAAAATGTATTTTGGAATTCATGATTGGCCTCACGCGGGCCGGACAGGGACGCACAAAGGGCCGGATGTGGCCCGCGGGCCGCAGAATGCCCAGGTCTGGTATAAAGTGTCAAGCAGCTGAAGGAACACTTACTTTGGGAATGTCAGTGGATAAAGCCCTGTTTATACTGCACACCAAATCAGATTTGCCCTCAAGTGACACAAATCTGATTTTTTTTGCCAGTCTAAACGCTCCAAAGTGGCATCAGATTCAGGCCATATCAGGAGATAGTCCTGATACCGAATGGAATTTGAACTTTTCAAATGTGACTTCAGTCTAAACGCAATGCGACCTAAATGTGACCCGAATGCGACTTTTTCGTCAGCCCTGGTTGGGCTATGTCATTAGTGTCTGCCGGAAAGACGCAGTCGCCAGCGGTAAAGGATATTTCATCACAACATCCGGTTTCGGTTTCTATTTAGGTTGACCAAATTTTCGTTGCATCACTTCTCAATAGTGCTCAAATAATAGGCTAAATGTAATGTATGAATATATATTTTGATTCGAAAGAAATAGCGATTGTTGAAGGACCGGAATTAACGCTGTGGCGCATTTGCTTACATGTGAGTTGAAAAATAAAGCTACCGTGGATCCACGCTGATGTCTGTGTCTCATCTACTTAACAGTCATAAAAAGATTACAAACCAACCCAACTCCAAAATATATTACACTATATACATCCATTCATACATTATATTACTTTCATTTACTTTCACGGAAAAAACATACATTTTTAAGTTGTTGCGACTTTTATTTTATTTTGTAGTAGTAGTGACTTTCTCCCGGTCAACTTCCTTAGTTTTCACTTTATCGAAGTGCGAATGTAAGTGACGTCAATGCCACATTGGGGTCACATTGGGGTCACTTTGGGGCGTGTGCGTGTTTACACTGATTAAAATCACATTTTACTTGCAGTGTAAACAGTCAGCAGGAAAATCAGATGTAAAAAAAATCCGATTTGAGCCGCTTTGACCTGCAGTGTAAACGTAGTCTAAAAGTTGTGGTCTGTTGTGAGAATTGTCTCGTTTGTCCATCCTAGGCCACCGTAGGTCACGTGAGGTGCCTGCTAATGTTAGCCAAGTCAGCTAATTTGTGTTGAACTTAAGACTGAAATAAAGGAGTGGTGTATGAAACAAGCTTGTCTTCCTCATTAACATGACACGGTGTCAGAGTTAAGGACTACACGCATACAGTCACCACAGAATGACAAAGTTTGGGTCCCCGTTTTGCCGTGTTGAGGCAGCGCTTTTTACACTTTTGGACCGGACCTTATAAGATCTCTTGTATCCAGTTTGAAAGCCGCAGCCGGAGAAAGTAAACACACAGACAGACGTCGCAATTTATTCTTAAGTTAATTTTCATTAATCATTTGATTATCGACCAAGTCAGACAATTGTATTACATGTTTAATGCCTCAGAACATCGCAATCAATGCTTTGTATTGCCATTTTAGGCCTTAATTTTCGCAAATCCATTTAATGACTTTTAATGCCTTTTAATGCCCCGTAGAAACCCTGAGCTTGACGCATCCCTCTGTTTCCATGTGTCTGTCATTTTGCTTCCTTCTTTCGATGACCCGCCTTATCTTGCCCCTGACAGGCCAATCCGTAATATTTCGCCCAAATCTTAGCCAAGTCTGACTCATCATACGAACACCAACCAATCATCATGGATTTTGACAAGATTTTGAAGACAATGACCCCTGTGGAGCCCATCAAGATCAAGGGCTGGGAGGTGGCACTAGTGGGGCAGTACAGGTACCTGGGAGTCCACTTGAAAGCAGACTGGACTGGAAGGACAACAGCAAAGCTGTTTACAAGAAGAGCATGAGAAGATTATTTTTCCTGAGGAAGCTTCGGTGCTTTAATGTGTGCAGCAAGCTGTTGGAGATCTTTTATCAGTCTGTTGTGGCCAGTGCCCTGTACTTTGCAGTGGTTTGTTGGGGGAGCAGCACCAGCACAAGGGACTTAAACTGGATTGACAAACTGATCCAGGAAGCCGGCCAAACTATCGGCACGCAGTTGGAGGCGTTAGTGATAGGAGGACACTGGACAAACTGCTCGCCATCATGGACAATCCTGCCCACCCACTCCACCAGACAATTGAGGGACAGCGGAGTTCATACTCCAACAGGCTCCTTCAGCTTCGTTCCACAGTGTTCGATTCAAGAACTCCTTCATTCCGCGCTCCATCCAGCTGTATAATCACTCGCCATACAGCAATAGATGATATCTGTCTATTACCTGACCGCTTCTATGTTAGCTACCTCTATTTGTTTATAATGTCTATTTTACATGTATTACATATACAGGTATGTTATATTTTATATTGCTACTATGGTACATTTTTAGTCTACTTTACACCTGCATTATTCTTTCCATCCTTACACTATCCATCCTGTGTAACTGAGCAACTGTGTGAAACAATTTCTCTTGTGGATCATTAAAGTTTGTCTGAGTCTAAGTCTAAGTCTATTTTCACCGTACGTATGGATGTTCTTATTCATCCAGGACATTGTATTTTCTCCGTATTTATTTATTTTTTGGCCTGGATACGCAACCCATTTTCTCTCTGTGTAGCTTGTAGCTTGATGTAAGCTACCTCGCAACAAGGGTCTAAAATAGCTAAGCTACAGGAATGTTGTTATTCAAAAAGTAGCAAAACTACTGCCAAGCTACTCGGAAATGTAGTTAAGCTATGCAGCTGCCTCCTTGACCTTCAGGAGTGCCCGACTACTTTTATGTACTACTTTTGGAGACATTATTGTGTGTTTTGGTATGTCTAATCCAGCGGTTCTTAACCTTGTTGGAGGTACCGAACCCGACCAGTTTCATATGTGCATTCACCGAACCCTTCTTTAGTGAAAAATAAAATGTTTTTTTTTTCAAATTCATGACGAAGTTATATGTTTTTGGTAACACTTTAGTATGGGGAACATATTCTAAGTAACAAAGACTTAATTTAGAGTTTTTTGGACACTAGGGGAACATATTCTAAGTAACAAAGACTTAATTTAGAGTTTTTTGGACACTGGGGGAACATATTCTAAGTAACAAAGACTCAATTTAGAGTTATTTGGTTAGCGTTAGGGTTAGAGGGTTAGGGCCAAGGTTAGAGGGTTAGGCTTATAGGAAAGGCCATGCCGAATAAGGCATTAATAAGTACTTAATAATGACTAGTTAAGAGCCAATATGTTACTAATTTGCATGTTAATAAGCAACTAATTAATGGTGAATATGTTCCCCATACTAAAGTGTTACCATGTTTTTTTACCATGAACCGTGCATGAACATCACCTTGTTCAAACAAAAAAACCAACACAGTGCATAAACTCACAACAAATGACACACCTGCAAATCAGTCTGATTTCTGCTGTTGCCGTATCTGAGAAGTTTTTATTTACACGATGGATCGGGTGTGTCTTGACCTCCGCCGAACCCCTGAGCCCGACTTACCGAACCCCTAGAGTTCGATCGAACCCAGGTTAAGAACCACTGGTCTAATCCCTTATAAAGAATAGTGTCTCCATACCTGACCTTAAATTCAAGCAGTCTTCAATAATGACAAATGTTTTATATCAGATATTGATGTTTTTAAAATATAAAAAAACATTTTTAATTCGCCACACATCCTTTTGACAAAAAAATCCTCTCATCGATAACCACTCAAGCGTCTCCCTCGCTAAAGCCTATTTTTCCTTGGAGTGGCTCCCACACTGGTGAACAATTCATTTGTTTTACAGACCATCTTCAAGTCGCTTTGTAAACGTCTCTTCAGGATGCACCGTTTGGTGGGCGGTCTAATTTCCGTAGCTCCACTTCGAAAGCGTCTTCTCCTTGTCATTTTTGTTGTAGTTAACAGTGCTTCCATATGAAGTCCACCGACAGATTAAGTTTGAACTATACACTACTTTTTAAGTTTTGGTCTTGCTTTTCTGAACAAGCATCAACCTGCAGTACACACTTATCTCTTATGTGCGACTGCCATCTACTGGTCACACCTATTGCACCATGTACCAATATATCAAATGTGTTCAAGGTCGGTAGGCACAACGAGAATTAATAAGTCAACAAGGTGCACCGAGTTATGAGGCGCACTGTCGATCTTTGAGAAAATTAAAGGATTTTAAGTGCGCCTTAAAGTCTGAAAAATGCGGTACACAATCGACAATGACTTTGCTGGAGTGAGACCAAAGCTGTGACATTTACTTGTGACCTGTTTTAATAAATGCTTGTGAAATCTCCCAGGAAATCCAACCTCTGACAGTTCAACAAAAGAACGCGGGTCTAACAGCTGAATGCATCAAACATACCAATTTTATTGCGCTATTTTACCCTGACAACTTCTCATTGTCATCACACCTGCTTTCTGGCAGAGCGGAGCCGTGACGCGTTGCATGCAGTTGGAGAGTATTTACGGACCACGCAGAAAACTCACATCACAGCCGCAATCGCACATGTTGAAAACCCGGGTTAAGCGAGTGTTGGTATGTTTGTCGGCACGAAACGTTCACATTTTTTCATCTTGAATCTTTTATCAAGGCATACAAAGTCATGTTGTAGTAGAAGCACGCATTGCAGCTTGACTGTGGAGAAGCTTCTTAAGAGGGCAGACAGCCCGTCTCCACACATCACATTAGAGAGCCTCTTTGACTAGTGGATTCATGTCGGCCTGCCCTGTGTGCATGTGTGAGGTCTTCCACGTGCACTTACTGAAGAAGAACCTGCATGCATGCCTGGCTAACTGAGCTCATGTGAGAGTCTGGTGTGTCAACTGTGTTGTATCTGTGTCCTAGCGCAGTGTTTTTCAAACACTGTGTACCACTGTACCAGTGACGTGCAGTCAGGGGAGGCAGGTGAGGCGGGGCCTCAAGTGCCATCATGGAAAGAAAAAAAATGTAAAAAGAAAAAAAAAAAAAAAAATTGTTATATGTATCCAGTGATTATACTACAAAGTTATTTTCCATTTAACTTCACTAGTTTTACATTATTTTTATTCAAAATCGCTGAATTTTCACATTTGCCGTTCAAATACTGAGAAGAGACTTGCGGTGAGTCAGCAGCCAGTTGAGCCTCACCATGTATTGCGCAATGACTCGGCTAACTGCTGGCCTGCTGTGCAGTGAGACCGTATTGCTATATGAATTATATTATACATTTCCATAGTTTAGTTAGCTGAGGTATATAATGTACAGTGTATTTTGTCAACAACTGTATGTGTGTAACGTATTTCTTGTGCTGAGCAATCATATAACTGCTGCGAAGACGCACTGGGTGAGGCTCGCAGTAATCCCGCCTCATGGTGGTAGAGGGCGCTAGTGATCCCAGGGATCATTCTTGCGACTACTCGGCTGCAGAATAAGTGACAACAAGCAGCAACAGTTAGCAAGTCAAGTGCAGCGGCAGCGATCGTTTATTTTTTCCCCTCATCTGGACTTTTAACATGGAGGATTGCATATCTAAAACAAAACAGTTTTCTAAACTGGACTTTCAATCGAAGCAGGAGGTAATAATTAAAGGAAGATCTCCATCGAGACAGAGAGACTTTTAAAACTGAAGAAAGATAAGGAAGACTTATATAAACAAGTTATTGATGCTTTTATTCAGAAAGAGCGGCGCATGGACTTCATTTATAAGTAAAGGTAAGACCATAATAACATTTTTTTTAATTAAATGTGCGTTTTTATATGCTACAGTTTGTATGTGTAAAGAATGCTGGTATGAGCTTTTAAACATAACCCGTTAACTGCTGCCAATCAAATGGTGAATAAGTACTCTTTAGGGTTCATATGTTTATAAATCTGACTGTGATGAAGTCAGTGCCTCACCAGCCATGAACCTCACCGCACGTCACTGCACTGTACAGTATGGTGTGCCATGAGAGTTTATCTAATATCACCTATTTGGGTTAAAAACCAGTAATTATAGTCTGCAAATGTTGTGTTGTTGTTGAGTTTCGGTGCTGTCTAGAGCTCGGCAGAGTAACCGTGTAATACTCTTCCATATCAGTAGGTGGCAGCCGGTAGATAATTGCTTTGTAGATGTCGGGAACAGCGGGAGGCAGCGTGCAGGTAAAAAGGTGTATAATGCTTAAACCAAAAATAAACAAAAGGTGAGTGCCCCTAAAAAAAGGCATTGAAGCTTAGGGAAGGTTATGCAGAAATAAAGTAAAACTGAACTGGCTACATAGTAATCAAAAACAGAATGCTGGACGACAGCAAAGACTTACTCTGGAGCAAAGACGGCGTCCACAATGTACATCCGAACATGACATGACAATCAACAATGTCCACACAAAGAAGGATAAAAACAACTGAAATATTCTTGATTGCTAAAACAAAGTAGATGCGGGAAATATCGCTCAAAAGAAGACATGTAACTGCTACAGGAAAATACCAAAAAAAGAGAAAAAGCCACCAAAATAGGAGCACAAGACAAGAACTTAAACACTACACACAGGAAAACATTAAAAAACTCAAAATAAGTGACGTCATGATGTGACAGGTCGTGACAATACACCTACTTTGAGACAAGAGCTATACTGATGCATGGTTGGTTATGGTTTAAAGTCATATCCAAAAATTACGACAACGACTTTTTACTGTCAACTGAGTTTCGTTTTTTAATTATTTCTGCTGGTGGTGTGCCTTTTCAATACAAAAATGTGCCTTGGCTCAAAAAAGGTTGAAAAACACTGTCCTAGCGTATGTGGTCTCCTATAAGTGTAGACAGGGTGCCTTTCAGAGAAACTTTGTGGCCTTTAACCAGCAGCGATGTATGGAGATTGCGCCGATAGATTGTGAATCAATGAGGCGACAGTGTGTGGTGAAGTGATCAGCATAACCACTATTCTGCATTTCCTTGAAAGTCCAAGCCAAGCTGTTTCGACTAGACTGATGTAACTGCCACTAAGCCACCAAGATAACATCCGTGTTTGCCTTAATTGGAGGCAATCTGCAGGATGTCTGAAATCTGAAGTCACAATACAAAGCCTGTAATTTGAAATCGTATTTGTTTGTTAAAGTTAAAGTTAAAGTTAAAGTTAAAGTTAAAGTTAAAGTTAAAGTACCAATGATTGTCACACACACTAGGTGTGGTGAAATGTGTCCTCTACATTTGACCCATCCCCTTGATCACCCCCTGGGAGGCGAGGGGAGCAGTGGGCAGCAGCGGTGCCGCGCCCGGGAATCATTTTTGGTGATTTAACCCCCAATTCCAACCCTAGATTCTGAGTGCCAAGCAGGGAGGTAATGGGTCCCATTTTTATAGTCTTTGGTATGACTCGGCCGGGGTTTGAACTCACAACCTACCGATCTCAGGGCAGACACTAACCACTAGGCCACTGAGTAGTTTTGTTTACAGCCTTTTAGCTTTAAGCAAACAAAAGCTGTTTTTTATTGTTTTTAATACTGTAAACATTATAAGGCTGTGCTTATAAAAAGTAGCTGTGTTGTCGTTAAAATTTGCATCCTTATTGAATAGCACATTTTTCTTTAGCAACATGCATGAAAAATGCATTACAATTATTTCATAAATTCATACACAAATGAATAGTGTGTTCAATAGTGGCGGGCCGTGCGTTTCCCACCTAGGCCTTCAGTGATGTCCGACTTCAATGATTACCACTCAAAATACCATAATTGATGTTTACCATGAATTGATTTACTTGGACCCCGACTTAAACAAGTTGAAAAACGTATTTGGGTGTTACCATTTAGTTGTCAATTGTACGGAATATGTACTATACTGTGCAATCTACTAATAAAAGTTTCAATCAATCAAAAACCACATGACCATTGCTGGAGAAATACTATACAACAGGGGTCACCAACACGGTGCCCGCGGGCACCAGGTCACCCGTAAGGACCGGATGAGTCGCCCGCGGGCCTGTTCTAAAAAAAAAAAAAAAAAAAAAAAAAAAAAAAAAAAATTAAAAAATTTTTTTTTTTTTTTTTTTTTTTTTTTTAAATTAAATCTACATAGAAAAAACACAAGATACACTTTCAATCAGTGCATCAACCCAAACAACCTCCCCCATGCACACTCATCCACACCCACTCACACAAAAGGGGTAATTTCTTTCTGCTACCAATATTCTGGTTCACACAACATAGACAACACATCTGCAAGGGACAGTCCCTGAAGCACACATGATTGTATAGGCTGCTGGTCCACTAACATTTTCATTAATTACTATTTTTTATGTAATTATTTTTATATTGTTTTACTTTATTTTTTATCCAAGAAAATGTTTTTTATTTATTTATCTTATTTTATTGAATTTTTTTTAAAAAGGGCCTTATCTTCAACAGACCAGGTTGTCAATGATATTAGATTTGTTTAAAGGGTTTTTTAAACCAGGCCCAGGCCTCATTGATAATATCATTGACAAAAATGATTCCTCTTTCAAACATATTTTTCCAAAAGAAAGGCTTTCCATCTATTACAATATTAGAGTTCATCCATATTAACTGCTGCAAAATATCGTCTCTTTTTTCTGGCACATAAAATTGAAAACACCACTATGAGTGGATTGTTTCCTTTATGAACCCCGCCATGTTTCCCAGCAGACTCTCTGGGAGGGGATCACTTGTAAAAAAGGATACAATTTCTTTTGATACAGTACATGTTTTTTGTCCAACAGGACATTTGTGTACCACTCAATGTTTAAATACATCTTTGGAACAATTGATGCTTTTAAAGACAGACACATAGCTTCAAGGTTGAGAAGTTTCAGGCCCCCATATTCATACTCTTTGTACAAAACCTTTCTTTTAATCTTTTCTGGTTTGCCGTTCCAGACAAAATCGAAGACCCTCCGCTCATAAATCTTAAAAAAGTTTTGTGATGGAGCTGGTAATGACAAAAACAAATAAATAAATTGAGGAATAATTAACGAGTTGGCAATAGACATTTTACCATACAAGGTTAGGGATTTCCCTTTCCATAATTGCATAATTTTGTCCAGCTTTCTTAGTCGATTATCATAATTTACTGAGCCTAGATCTTTCAGATTTTCTGGGACAACAACACCAAGTATGTTAACTGGTCCATCTGTCCACAAAACAGGCACTTTGCATTCCATTCGAAAGGACGTTCCCTTTAGATTTCCGATCCTTAACATTTTACATTTATCATAATTAAGCTTAAGGCCAGATTGCTGTGAAAATATGTCCAAAAGATTAAGAAGGTTCCGCAAACAATGAGGAAAAATCTTATCTTTGTGAATCAGCCTTTTCTGACATGAACTTCATCAAGAACAAACACAGAACACGCCTCACTGATGCACATCTGCAAGACTCACTCAGAGTTGTAGTGTCAAGTTACACACCAGAGTACAACACACTAGTTAACAGCATGCAATGCCAGGCTTCCCACTAACTGACAAAGAAACAGATAACAGATTTGGTGTCCAGTTCAAAGTGTGACATGATTTAAAAATTTGAGAGTTTACTTTTGTATTTTACATGAGTTATTATTTGTACAAACATGGTGCAAAGTAATTCATGATTTGTTAAAAAATGTTAGTGGCTAGCTAGTTAAAATGGGATATTGTGATTTCACAAGACTGTCTTAGAAGTGATCATTTGAAAATGTTCAATTTGAAAAATGTGCACTTAGAGAAAATATAAAAATAAAGTGTTGCATATTGATATTTATGTTTCTATATATATTTATTGTGAGAAATCATTAAGATGATCAGTGTTTCCACAAAGATAAATATAATTAATTATTAATAATAACAGAGTTAAAGGTAAATTGAGCAAATTGGCTACTTCTGGCAATTTATTTAAGTGTGTATCTAACTGGTAGCCCTTCGCATTAATCAGTACCCAAGAAGTAGCCCTTGGTTTCAAAAAGGTTGGTGACCCCTGGTTTAAAGGGTTTTTTAAACCAGGCCCAGTCCAGATAATGTCCAAGTCGGACTCAGCAACACACACCTTCATTCATGTACACAGAAAAAAATTAGGGAACACAACAGATTGCATATAATTTATAAACAAAATTACATTTTCAAAATAAGCATTTATGTACAGTCCAGATTATGTCCAGGTCACTCAAATTAGGGAACACAACAACAGATATCATATAATCTATAAACATAATTATACTTTCAAAAAAAGCCTTTGAGGACTTCTCATCTTTTTTAAAATGTTTTTTGGCATCATTATCGTTTTCAACCATGTAACTTTCTAAAGTTAGAAAATACTGAATGAATGTTTTAAAGAAAGTAATACTAAGTGAATATCTGTTTTTGGCCTTAAAAATAAACATTTTACAGAGTACTATAATTAAATTGACTAAATCCTGATTGTCAATGAACTCTCCTAAAATAGCAGAAACCACATTAAGCTTCATAAACAAACCAATCCTTAAACACATTTTTTCAACTTCCACCCAAAACAAAGACACAATATGACAATACCAAAACAAATGCAGGGTGGATTCAGGCTCCTGACAACAAAATCGGCAATCATCTGACTCTGTCATATTCCATAATTTTAACATTTTCCCTGTGGGTAAGAAGTTATAAATAATTTTAATTTGAAAATAACGATTTTGCACATCGATAGTGGTTTTATAGATTAGTTTGAATATGGCATCCCATGGCAACGGGCAGTCAAAAAAGTCCTCCCATTTTCCATTTGTGTTGTATGAGGCAGCCTTCAAAGATTTCTTAATTAAATAAAAATTATATATTTTTCTATTTATTTTAGTTCCTTTTTGCCAACTAGAATTTCTTATTAGAGGTTTACAAAATAATAATTTAGTAGCTCCATAATTAATTATTTGTTTCCATCTTTTCCCAATTACTCCAGTTAGTTGATAAAATGAAAAGCTTGAGCAAGCATCACCATGCATAGCTCTAAATTCATCATACTTCATAATTTTACCATTCTCATTGATAATATCATTGACACAAATGATTCCTCTTTCAAACATATTTTTCCAAAAGAAAGGCTTTCCATCTATTACAATATTAGAGTTCATCCATATTAACTGCTGCAAAATATCGTCTCTTTTTTCTGGCACATAAAATTGAAAACACCACTATGAGTGGATGGTTTCCTTTATGAACCCCGCCATGTTTCCCAGCAGACTCTCTGGGAGGGGATCACTTGTAAAAAAGGATACAATTTCTTTTGATACAGTACATGTTCTTTGTCCAACAGGACATTTGTGTACCACTCAATGTTTAAATACATCTTTGGAACAATTGATGCTTTTAAAGACAGACACATATCTTCAAGGTTGAGAAGTTTCAGGCCCCCATATTCATACTCTTTGTACAAAACCTTTCTTTTAATCTTTTCTGGTTTGCCGTTCCAGACAAAATCGAAGACCCTCCGCTCATAAATCTTAAAAACGTTTTGTGATGGAGCTGTTAATGACAAAAACAAATAAATACATTGAGGAATAATTAACGAGTTGGCAATAGACATTTTACCATACGAGGTTAGGGATTTCCCTTTCCATAATTGCATAATTTTGTCCAGCTTTCTTAGTCGATTATCATAATTTACTGAGCCTAGATCTTCCAGATTTTCTGGGACAACAACACCAAGTATGTTAACTGGTCCATCTGTCCACAAAACAGGCACTTTGCATTCCATTCGAAAGGACGTTCCCTTTAGATTTCCGATCCTTAACATTTTACATTTATCATAATTAAGCTTAAGGCCAGATTGCTGTGAAAATATGTCCAAAAGATTAAGAAGGTTCCGCAAACAATGAGGAAAAATCTTATCTTTGTGAATCAGCCTTTTCTGACATGAACTTCATCAAGAACAAACACAGAACACGCCTCACTGATGCACATCGGCAAGACTCACTCAGAGTTGCAGTGTCAAGTTACACACCAGAGTACAACACACTAGTTAACAGCATGCAATGCCAGGCTTCCCACTAACTGACAAAGAAACAGATAACAGATTTGGTGTCCAGTTCAAAGTGTGACATGATTTAAAAATTTGAGAGTTTACTTTTGTATTTTACATGAGTTATTATTTGTACAAACATGGTGCAAAGTAATTCATGATTTGTTAAAAAATGTTAGTGGCTAGCTAGTTAAAATGGGATATTGTGATTTCACAAGACTGTCTTAGAAGTGATCATTTGAAAATGTTCAATTTGAAAAATGTGCACTTAGAGAAAATATAAAAATTAAGTGTTGCATATTGATATTTATCTGTTTCTATATATATTTATTGTGAGAAATCATTAAGATGATCAGTGTTTCCACAAAGATAAATATCATTAATTATTAATAATAACAGAGTTAAAGGTAAATTGAGCAAATTGGCTACTTCTGGCAATTTATTTAAGTGTGTATCTAACTGGTAGCCCTTCGCATTAATCAGTACCCAAGAAGTAGCCCTTGGTTTCAAAAAGGTTGGTGACCCCTGCTATACAAGAACACATTTACACCCTACTGGGTATTGAATCACCACCAACAGTGTACATAACGGGTTATTTTCTGGCGCATTTAAAAATCAATAAACCCGCATCAGCAATTAAAACATATCTTATGTACTGTCAAAATTAAAATTCCAAAAAACATATTAAATGTGAAAAAATACAAAAATTAAATATCTGAACTCACAATCTGTAGAACCCATTCGAGCTTCCGGTGTTGGCCGACATCGTCTCACAAGAAGTAGTTTCTCTTTATATATCCTTCTTGAAAATGGCCTTGCAAATATATGTGTTGTCTTGTCTAATCATAAAAGATGCAGAGGAGACGTGTTGGCTGAGTTCTTAAAGTTGGTAACACTTTAGTATGGGGAACATATTCCAAGTGACAAAGACTTAATTTGGAGTTATTTGGACATTAGGGGAACATATTCTAAGTAACAAATACTTAATTTAGAGTTATTTGGTTAGGGTTACGGTTAGAGGGTTAGAGTTAGGGTTAGGGTTAGAGGGTTAGGGTTATAATAAGGCCATGCAGAAAAAGGCATTAATAAGTACTTAATAATGACTAATTAAGAGCCAATATGTTATTAATTTGCATGTTAATAAGCAACTAATTAATGGTGAATATGTTCCCCATACTAAAGTGTTACCTTAAAGTTTACTCCACAAGGTGCTCATCAAAAACATCGGCTACTGCGCATGTTTACAGTGCACGGACGCCTGCATTGTGGATTCTGAAGGCTTCGGGCAGATTTGGTACAGCATGGCAACATAAGATAGCTGAATTCTGATTGGATAAAAACTCTATAACCTAAAAACAACAGCACTGGAAGGAGCGCAATATGACATGAAGAGAATATGAATACTTTTAGATATTCACGGAAAGTAAATTTAAAAAAATTACCTTTATCTTTAATTATGATCATAATTTCTGGTTATGTTAGGCCAGCAGAGAAGGTCTTGCTGGCCCTGACGGCACACCACTGGTGTTCAAGAGACGACATATACTGTATGCATATTAGACATTTAAGAACATCAACATGAGCATGGGCCGGAATGACATTCTGACTGAATGATAACCTTTGGCGAACATTTTACAGTTCGGTGGAATAATAAAAGCTCTAAAATGAGATATCTTAAATGTCCTCATTGATAAAAAAGAGAAGGACACTTTTGAGGAAAGGGGCTGTTTGAAACTTGTTCAAAGTTACAGTTTTTCAAACCAAATCAAGAACGTCACCGGCTATCTTATGTTACCATTAGGGGTTTAAAAGATAATTTATTTTTTAAATGTCCATATTTTTCACACTTACTACTTGTAATGTTAATTGTATGAACACAACCAATTGATGAAAAAGACACTTCTAAATAAAATTAGGTAGTAGCTTTACACTTGCTCACAACTTATCCATGAGGGGGTTTTGGAATTGTTGGATTGTGTATTCAATCAGTGTTGATGAATCTGCCGCCTTAATTGTAATTTTGTGTTAAAGTTAGAAGTTCTTGATTGCGTCATGTAAGCTAGAGCCGTGTGCAGGTGGGGCTGTGTGATACTTCTCGTTGCACTTGCACAATATTTGAAGGATTTCTGACATCCACTTTCTCTCATACCAAAGAAACAGTACAGTATGTAGGGTACCAGTTACATTTTAACCAATACTAGTACTGAATTGGTATTTGAACAATGGCGCCAGTGCTTAAAAGGGGAACTGCGCTTATTTTTGGAATTTTGCTTATCGTTCACATCAAATATTATCATTATGAAATACATGACAACAGACATATTTTTTAAAATGCATTCTAAATATTAAATAAACGTAAATACAAGTCCACTTACAATGGGGGCTCAAATATTCCACCCTTAAAATCGGATAAATAATCATTCAAAAAGCGCCAACAATACTATTTATTTATTGTATTTCATAAATCATGCATTTCACCTGGACATGAGACGTCTGAGTAGGTAATCCGACAAATAGAGACACTTTGACAGTCAATTTAGGACCTGGAACTGGCGAGAACGACACAAAAAACGCTTGTTCCCCACCCTGTTTCTTTGTGAAGATTATGAGACATTCTTCATCGAAATGGGAATATATGAACATCCCAGCAGTCGGCCTCCCAATGACCGCAAACATTGTACAGTAAGTGATGTTTCATTATGCTTGTTGCTAATGAAGTCTAAAGTGAGTAATAATCAGTGATGAAGAAAAAAAGAGCAAATGTGATGTGTTTTTTTTAATTAATGTGCCACGTATGCTTAAAATTATCAAAATATGAAAATATTAAATTTTATTATAAATGTGCCCGTTACTACATTACATATATACTTACATCATGTATACAAAACCCTAATGGAGTTGGTGTTTGGATTTTTTTTAGGGGCTCTATAGGCAGAATTGAACGGCTCCCAGAGACTCCATTGTAAGTGGACTTTTGATAGAATGTATTTAAAGGCCTACTGAAATGATTTTTTTTTATTTAAACGGGAATAGCAGATCCATTCTATGTGTCATACTTGATCATTTCGCGATATTGCCATAATTTTGCTGAAAGGATTTAGTAGAGAAAATCGACGATAAAGTTCGCAACTTTTGCACGCTGATAAAAAAAAGCCTTGCCTGTACCGGAAGTAGCGTGACGTCACAGGAGCTAGTATTCCTCACAATTCCCCATTGTTTACAATGGAGCGAGAGAGATTCGGACCGAGAAAGTGATGATTACCCCATTAATTTGAGCGAGGATGAAAGATTCGTAGATGAGGAACGTTACAGTGAACGACTTGAGAGGCGGTGATGGACGTATCTTTTTTCGCTCTGACCGTAACTTAGGTACAAGCTGGCTCATTGGATTCCACACTCTCCTTTTTATATTGTGGATCACGGATTTGTATTTTAAACCACCTCGGATACTATATCCTCTTGAAAATGAGAGTCGAGAACGCGAAATGGACATTCAGTGCCTTTTATCTCCACGACAATACATCGGCGAAATGCTTTAGCTACGAGCTAACGTGATAGCATCGTGCTTTTTTTTTTTTAAACTTAAATTTTTATTCTGTCACATGCATACATATATCAACAGGGTCAACATCTTACAATATATATATAGTCAATTTATATTCCATATCAAGCATTTGTGGTGTCATTTTCCTGAGTTTTGTATTCAGTCCATTTTGTCCATTTCTCAAGAAATAGTTCCTCCTGTATTCTGAGTCTATGTGTAAATCTTTCCATTACATATAGTTCTTCCACAATGCACAGCCACTGTTCACAGGTCGGTGAGCTGCTACTACGCCACAGTCTTGTAATTGCCTTTTTGCTGGCTGCTAACAAAACCTTGACTAAATAGAAATCATCGAATTGCATATATTCCTGCGTCAAGTTTCCCAAGTATAGTATCATACTTGTTTTTGGAATGTCATATTGTAGTACTTCTTTTATCACTGACCACACGTCATACCAATATTTTTCAATATTGGGACAGTTCCAGAACACATGTTCGTGGTCAGCGTCCATATTTCCACATAGCCTCCAACATGGTTGTTTCTTTGCTGCGACTCTTCCGCTTATTTTTGGAGTTATAAAGTATCTAGTCATGTTTTTCCAGCAAAACTCCCTCCATACCCTAGAACTCGTGGCCGTGCACTGCGTTTTACAAATATTATACCAGTCCTTTTCAGTGATCTGCTCCCCAAATCCTCTTTCCCATTTCTCTTTAATGTACATGGTTGAAGTCCCCTTGCTTGTCATCAATCCCTGGTAAACAGCTGAGATCACTCTACATTTTTTATTATTATAAGCTTGTACCATTATTCTAATTAGCGGGTTCATTGATGCCCTTTTAATTTTTTTAATATAGTAGTCCCTTATCTGTAAATACCGGAAGAACTCATGTTTGTCTAGATCATATGTCGCCCGTAGGTCTTCGAAACTCCTCATCTGCCCATCTTCCAACAGTGTGCACATTGCCGTCAAGCCTTTTCGTTCCCACTGTTTAAACCCATGATCTTCGAACCCAGGCTTGAAATTGGGATCACGTGTCAACCATCCTAGTATCTTTCTTTCATCCTCTAATTTGTATTTTTTTGAGATATTATTCCAAATTCCAATTGTAAATTTAGTAATCGGACTCAGTTCTGCCTCTACTCTCTTTTCTATTGTTTTATTTGCCAACAAGTTTTGGATAAGATCTCTCCCCTGGTCTAATTCAATTCCCTTCCATTTCGCTTCGTATTCTGGTCTACACCAGCATACTAGATACCGAAGTTGGGCTGCATGGAAATATTCTTTCAGATTTGGCAATGCCATTCCCCCTTTTACCTTGGGCAGCTGGAGAGTTTCGAACCTAATTCTGGGTCTTTTACCCCCCCATATGAATCTCGATATATTTTTATCCCACTCATCAAATTGTATTTGTGGTACTGCTACTGGTAGGGATTGAAACAAGTACAAGAGTCTCGGCAACACATTCATCTTGATTATTTCTATTCTTGAGCTTAAGTCCAGACACAGCACTGACCATCTCTCCAGATCCATTTTAAGCCTCAGATTTATCGACCCATAGTTGGCTTCATATAGTTTATCTCTTTCCTTTGTTATATTAACTCCCAAATATTTGACCATTTCCAGGTCCCAATTTAGTTTATACGTCTCTCTAATTTCTAATGAGGGGTTATAGTTTAACAATAATATTTGTGTTTTTGTGACATTTAACTTATACCCCGAATATCGTCCATAATCTTCGAGGGTTCTCATTAATCTAGGGAATGTTTCTTCTGGATCTCGGAGATAGATCAGTACATCGTCTGCAAAAAGCCCCACCTTGTGTTCATTATGTCTAATCTGTATACCTTTAATTTCCTTGTTTTCTCTAATCAGTTGGGCTAATGGTTCTATAAATAATGCGAATAACGTCGGGGATAAACAGCAACCCTGCCTGGTAGACCTCTCCAATTTGAAGCTTTTCGAAAGACTTCCATTTATTTTGACTCTAGCTGATGGTTCTTGGTATAGTGACTTTATTATCTGTACTGATTTTTTGTTAAAGCCTAGTCTTTCCATTACTTTATACAGGTATAACCAATTTACACTGTCGAATGCTTTGTGAGCATCAACACTCACGAGCATAGCACTTGTTTTTGTCTTCTGTATTTCATCAACTAAATGTAAGGCTCTCCTTATGTTATCCTGAGTTTGTCTTTCCCTAATAAATCCAGTTTGGCAGTCCTCTATTAGATCCGACATAAAGTTTTCAAACCTTTTTGAAATAATAGATGTATACAACTTGTAGTCCACATTCAGTAGCGAAATAGGTCTATAATTGTTACAGTCTTCTTTATCTTTACCTTCTTTATGTATTACTGATATAATCGCTTCTTTCCATGAGGGGGGAATTTTTCCTTTTTTAAGGGTGTAATTAAAGGAGGTCTGTAATAAGGGAATCAACTCTTCTTTAAATGTCTTGTAAAATTCGGCACTAAAGCCATCTGTCCCCGGGGATTTGTTATTTTTGGTCCTTTGTATTGCTTCTTCAATTTCCCCAATTGTTATATTAGCGTTTAGCATCTTGTTTTGGCTAACTCCCAATGAAGGCAGGTCCAATGAATTTAAGAGAAGTTCCATTTCCTCCTCTCTTGCCGCAACTGGTTGTGTATATAGTGTTCGATAATAATTTTCAAATACGTTTTCAATCGCTTCTGGATCGTATAATAGGTTGTTGGTCTTGGGGTCCCTTATTTTGTGAATATTATTTAATGTTTGTTGTTTTTTCAGTCTCCTAGCTAACATCTTTGTTGCTTTAGAGCCTCCCTCGTAGTATGTTTGTTTCACAAACCTGGTCTTTTTTTCGACCTCATCCATAAGCATTTCGTTTACTTTTTTTCTCATGTCTTTAATCTGATCCATTATCTCAGAGGTTCCCACTGTTTTATGTTGTTGTTCCAAATCTTTCAATTTTCCGATTCGTTTTTGATATAATTCTAATCTTGCCTTTTTCATAAAAGATGTTTGAGCTATCAACTTCCCCCTTAAGACCGCCTTCAGAGCATCCCATAAAATTGTCGGCTCCACCTCCCCGTTATCATTCTCTTCTAAATATGAGGTTATATCTTTTTTTGTTGATTCTATCACACTTTCACTATTCAGGATGCCCACATTCAATCTCCATAACGTGTTTTTCTTCCTACTATTTAGATGAATTGTCAAGTATATGGCACTATGGTCTGAGAGATCCGTTACTCCTATGTTGCACTCCTTCACTCTGTGTATTTCTTCTTTGTTCATCAGATACATATCTATTCTACTGTACATTTGATGTGGTGCTGAGTAATGAGTATAGTCCTTCTCCAACGGGTGTAGTTCTCTCCATATGTCTATTATTCCCAATTCCTTCATCATTATGTTCACATATTTGCTAATGTGTTCCTTACTTCTAATCGTGCTTGTCGTGTCTAAGTTATAATTCAAAGTCAGATTAATGTCACCTCCACACAGCCAAACCCCCTCTGCTTCTTTGTTAATAACATCAAATATTTTCTCATACGTGGATTTACCGCTATCTGGGGGGACATAGACATTAATTAACGTTACTGTTTGGTTTTCCAATTTCCCTTTCACTATTATATATCTCCCCTCTTTATCACATATTTCCTTGATTAATTCAAATTTAACTGAGTTCGATATTAATATGGCGACACCCCTCCTATTACTCTGTTTTAAGAATGTACTGTAAAATGTATTGTTGTACCCGAGTTTCCTGAATTTTTCATGTTCCTGTTTAGATAAGTGCGTTTCCTGTAAATATATTACCTGCATCTTTTCCTTTTTGAATTTAGCCAAGACTTTGCTTCTCTTAATCGGATTGTTTAACCCATTAACATTCAATGACACCACCCTTACTTCATTACTTTGCATAAAGGTTTTCCTTTCGTACTTTTTCTGTCTTCCCTGTATCACGTCTGTTGCATGTTTCAGTTAAATTTTTTTGAATAATGAAGAAAATAAAAATAAAAATAAAACAAGAAACAAAAGGTGACCCCCAAGGTACAGAGGCTCGCTCGCGTGATCCTCTCCAATCCTCAACCTGGCTAGCTTTAACCATTTCCTATCTCTATCGCACAGCGAGCGACTCTCCTCTACACAGGTCCCTCAACCATAACATTGTGAGTTAGAATAAAAGAAAAGATAAACAAAAACCCCTAAGAGGGTATATAGGAGAAAAGTCAATGTTCCAATAAGAAAACAAAAAGTATCAATATCCACGGTTCATGTTTCTATATCAAAGTTAAGTCTCTGGGATTATATCTATATCAGGACAGAGAGCATATTCCTAGTTATACTACCTAGTAACCAGTGTTCTTTTTTGAACATGAGAGACAAAAAAACAAAACAGAAAAAAACCGGTAATATATATGCGGACCTATATGTGCACATACATGTAAATACATATACGCACTCACCCACAACCACGCATATATTCACTTGAAAAAAGGAATGTGGTAGTATTCATTTCGCATATCAAACTACTTCCATTGCACCAGGGTACGTATAGACCTGTCTCCCGAGCGCCCCAACGGGCGCCACCGCAGCACCACAACACTAAACCGGCTGTCGACCCAGCTACGGCAGCACCCACCACAGCGCCCCGGAGACAAGCCCACCGGGAACGAGGACAGGGGAGCCCCTCTACGCTAGCATGTCCAGTGTAAAACAAAGTCAACAACTTATCCATAATATTGATGTATATATAGATCGGTCTCATCCTCAACATATATGCAGTACAACTGAGTAATAAAATAGAAAATAATAAAAAATATAAACAAATAGAAAAATATAGAGGGAGAGAGGGAAATAGGTGGTGAAAGCAGAGACAACAATCGAGCTGAGACGAAGGGGAAATGCCTTCCAAATCCCTCTTTTAGTACACAAGAGTATGAAAAGATATTCAAGTTGAACCCTGTACAGATCAGGTTCCATAATGTTTTGTCGCCTGTATGATATCCAATGTTCAACCAATTTAGTCCCTTAAATATTATACATTCTCCCTTATACCGTCATCTTTCCTCTCTCCCTCCGTGGAAAATATAAATAAAAAAGGTTTACAGTAAAATACATAAAGGATCATTACAAACATGTAGTGCTTCTAAATGTTTATCAGATACCCACGTAAAATCCCATTCACATATACATATGCATACAAAAACATGCGAACTTGCCCACATTCCCACAAAAGCACCCACACACGATCCATGTCCTGATGTGGATACTCACGTACGCACCCACACACATATGTATGAATGGATACACACACACGCACACACCCACACACACACACACCCACATACACACACACACACACAAACAGAACAAAACAAAAAAAAAGGTTTGTATTCTATCTGATTCCAGATCTAATATCTTATAGAATGAGAGTTCAAACATAGACTAAACCAATAAACCATACCAGCGTTTCCCTTATTTCCCCTGACCATCCCCCTCCCCCCCGTGAGTCCCAAGTTCTTGCAAAAGTCCAAAAGAAAGTAAATCTCTGTCCGTTTCCCATCAGTCTATTCCCTTCAATGTGTCCATTTCCTTGGCAGGCAACCGTGGATGTGTCTATTTACATAAGTGTCAGTTGTAGTGGTGTTCTTACCCCATTTCTCGGATCAATGCTACTCAGTACCGTCATTCTCGTCCAGAGCCCCCATGTTGTCTCCGGACTCGCTGCCGCTGCCGCCGTCTTCTTCTTCGCCGTCGTTCACCTCGTCGTTATATTCTCCTTCCACGCTGATGCCTCCCATCGCCTCGTCCTCTCCTCCCGGACCGTTCTTCCCGTGCGTTCCATCCTCTTCGTTGCCTAGTCCAGCGCCGTTCTCCTCCTCTCTCTCCCGGCCGGTGTCGCCTCTCTCCTGGGTGGTGGCGCGCCCTCTTCTCGCTGGTTTGGTAGTTGTGTTTCTCTCCATGTCCGGGAGTCTGGCTATACGCCGGTCATAGAATCGTTGTGCTTCATCAGCGGTCTTGAATGCATGCGTTTTGTTTTTAAATTCCACCTTTAAAACAGCTGGAAAGACGAGGCGGAATCGGACATTCTTCTTCCACATTTGAGCTTTTACCTTGGTGAATGTGGCACGAAGTTTCACAGTAGCTGGCGCATAATCTGGATAGAGCATAATTTTCTGTCCCTTCCATTGTAGCAGGCTCCTGTCTGCCCGTAGTGCACGCATCTTGTCCTGAAGGTAATGGAAGCGGACAATCATCACTCTAGGCCTCGGGTTGGGCCCCGGATTTTCCTTACCGATCCTGTGCGCTCTGTCTAGTATGGGTGGCTCGGTGAACACGTCCCCAAGTACTGTGGCAAAAAAGTTTTGCATGAATTGAACACAGTCGTTCCTTTCCCCAGGACTCGGTAGTACGTTCGTGACGCGCAGGTTGCAGCGTCTAGACCTGTTAGAGGCGTCTTCCATGCGTTCGTTCAGTGACTCGTTCTGGGTCAAGAGCTGCTCACATATAGCCTCAAGAGCGGTGACTCGTTCAGTTAGCTGCGTTGCGTTTTCTTCCAAGTCGACGATCCTTTTGCCTTGATCCTCCACAATTATCTTCACTTCATCCATGGTCCTCTTCAGCGGAGCTATTATATTCTCCATTGATGCGGTCATGAGTCGGTGTAGGCTCTCCATTTCTGGGGGTAGGCTGGCTGCGGTCATGCTACCAGCATTAGCCTCTTTAGCAGCTACAGAGCTACTAGCTGGAGAGGCTAAGCTAGTCCCACTGTTTGTAGTGGTAGTTTTACTATGCCGAGTAAAGTGCGCCTTTATCCCCTGCTGTGGAGTTTTGCCGCCCCGCGAAGCCATAGTGTGCCTATAATCACTTATGTTCTCCTTTCAACTCGAATTTCCTCACAATATGTGGTTTTTATACAATTTGAGTGTCAAATTCACGGAGAGTCGCTCGGACGCGTCCTCCCTCCTTCACATCTTAACCGGAAGTCCCGTCGATAGCATCGTGCTTTAACTGTATATAGAAACAAAAAAAATAAACCCCTGACTGGAAGGATGGATAGAAAATCAACAATACTATTAAACCGTGGACATGTAAATACACGGTTAATGCTTTCCAGGCTGGCGAAGGTTAACAATGCTGTGCTAACGACGCCATTGAAGCTAACTTACCAACTTAGCAACCAGACCTCACAGAACTATGTACTCTCTCCTTTTTCTATTGTGAATCACGGATTTGTATTTTAAACCACCTCGGATACTATATCCTCTTGAAAATGAGTCGAGCACGCGAAATGGACATTTAAAGTGACTTATCTCCAAGACAATACATCGGTGACACACTTAGCTACTGAGCTAGCGCGATAGCATCGTTCTCTAATGAAGATAGAAACCCATCAACAGCCGTGCTCACCTGCATTCCAGCGATCAACGGCACAACGAAGGACTTCATCCGTGGGTTTGGCGGCAAGCATCGGCTAGGCGTAGTAAGTAGTCCTTGTTCTGTTGCTGTAAGTATTGTAATGCCCCGCAGTGGAGAAGGAGTCACACAGACGAGGAAGCGCTGCTCAATCGCTTTATTAAAAAGCGGTAACTGGTTGTAGTTCAAAAAGCAACGCACACACATACACGAGCTGCTGTTAGCCAAAACTCACGCTCACACACACAAGTTCTCCGCCAACTCACTCGCGCATGCGCGTTCCCCAAACCCTTAAAGACAGTACACTAATGCAAATATCACAGATATTACAGTATTGTACTCAGCCGCTAAGACACCGATCGATCCCACCTACAACGTTCTTCTTTGCAGTCTCCATTGTTCATTAAACAAATTGCAAAAGATTCACCAACACAGATGTCCAGAATAATGTGGAATTTTGTCGAAGAAAACAAGAGGCTTTTCTATCGGGTCCGATGGGGTCCAACCACTTCCGTTGCTTTTGTGACGTCACGCGCATAAATCATATCCAAAGGAGTTTTTCAACCGGAAGTGTGGCGGGAATTTTAAAATTGCACTTTATAAGTTAACCCGGCCGTATTGGCATGTGTTGCAATGTTAAGATTTCATCATTGATATATAAACTATCAGACTGCGTGGTTGGTAGTAGTGGGTTTCAGTAGGCCTTTAATATTTAGAATGCATTAACAAAATCCATCCGTCGTCATGTCTTTCATAATGATTGTTAATGATAGGCAAAATACATTTAAAAAAAGTGCAGTTCCCCTTTAAATGTGGTGCCTGAACCACACAAGTTATACAAACGTTTGTAGTTAAACGGTGCATTAAAAATGGAAAACATACTGATTTTTGTAAAAACACTAAAAAGTTTCAATTTTGTGACATTTAAGTTGAACAGACTAGTAATTGAAATACTTCAATAATATAATTTGAAGAATAACTAGATGATACTATCAAAAATACATAACTTCCGCAACACATTGTCACAAATACAGTATTACATAAATACAGAACATTGAGAACTTGCACGAATCAACTTTTGTAATATTGATACTTACTACTACTACTGGCATCCGTGAGTCTCGGAAGACAATGGATTGGCGCCCCTTGGATATGATTTAGTTGGTCATGCAGCGTCTGCTGTGGCTGTACAGACCCACACGGGAGTGACAGTCTCTGTTGCACTTGGTGCATTTATAAGTCGAGTCAGCGACAGGATGTAGTTGCTTGCTCTTTCTCTGAGCTCGCTTCTCATCTGCAAGCTGGCGGAGTTTTGCCTCGCTAGCTTTCAGTCCAGTGTTCAAGGTGTGTCTCCAGCTGGATCTGTCATGAGCAAGCTCTTCCCAGGTGTTCAGGTCCATGTCGAGCGCTTTCAGGTCACGCTTGCAGACATCCTTGAAGCGGAGATGTGGCCGTCCTGTTGTCCTCTTGCCGGAGGCAAGCTCTGTGTAGAGGATGTCTTTGGGGATCCGGCCATCGTCCATTCGACGCACATGGCCCAGCCATCGAAGGCGACGCTGACGGAGCAGAGTGACCATGCTGGGAATCTTGGCTTGCATCAGCACCTCGTTGTTTGTCACACGATCGCTCCATATAATCCCGAGTATGCGACGGAGGCAGCGCATGTGAAAGGCACTTAGCCTCTTCTCCTGCGAGGAGTACAGAGTCCAGGATTCGCTGGCGTACAAGAGAGTACTTAGCACGCAGGCACGATACACAGCGATCTTGGTGTTGATTGTCAGCATGCTGTTGTTCCACACTCTTTGCGACAACCTGGCCAAGGTTGTGGAAGCCTTGCCGATCCTCTTGTTGATCTCTGCTTCTAGTGAGAGGTTGTCAGTGATGGTGGAACCAAGGTATGTGAACTTGCTGACGACCTCTAGTTCATAGTCGTTGATGGTGATACAGGGTGGTTCAGCATCTTGGGCCGTCACATTTGTCTTCTTCAGACTGATAGTCAGGCTGAACTCTTCGCATGCCTTTGCAAAGCGGTCCATCAGGCTCTGTAGCTCTTCTTCTGTGTGGGTGGCCAGAGCAGCGTCATCTGCAAACAGCATGTCTCTGATGGTTACCTTCCGGACCTTGCTCTTTGCTTTTAGGCGAGCCAGGTTGAACAGTCGGCCGTCGGACCGAGTGTGGAGGTAAACACCCTCAGTCGATGATCCGAAGGCATGCTTCAGCAGAACGGCAAAGAAGATGCCGAAGAGAGTGGAAGCGAGGACACAGCCCTGCTTGACGCCACTGCGGATGTCGAAAGCATCTGACGTCGAGCCGTCATATTGAACTGTGCCTTTCATGCCGTCATGGAACGACTTGATCATGCTCAGGAGTCTCGGTGGGCAGCCAATCTTTGCTAGGACTGTGAAGAGCCCATCCCTGCTGACAAGGTCAAACGCTTTGGTCAGATCTATGAAGGCCAGAAAGAGGGGCTTGTGCTGCTCTCTGTACTTTTCTTGCAGTTGCCTGATGGTGAAGACCATGTCAATGGTTGATCTTTCCGAGCGGAACCCGCACTGTGACTCTGGGTATACTCTATCAGCAAGCTTCTGCAGTCTGTTCAGGAGGACGCGTACAAAGACTTTGCCTAAGATGCTTAGGAGAGATATTCCTCTGTAGTTGTTACAATCGCTTCTATCACCCTTGTTCTTGTACAGGGTAACGATGTTGGCGTCTTTCATGTCCTGAGGTACTGCTCCTTCCTCCCAGCACTGACAGAGGAGGTCGTAAAGATGTTCCCTCAGTGTGCTGTCGCCGCACTTGATGACTTCTGGTGGTATGCCATCCTTCCCAGGCGCTTTCCCTGAGGACAGGCTCTCAATGGCCTTCTTCAGTTCAGCCACAGTGGGTTTCTCGTCCAGTTCAGCCATGAGAGGGAGGCTTTCAATGACTGCAAGGGCATCGGATGTGACTTGATTCTGTCCGGAGTACAGTTCGGAATAGTGTTCCACCCATATCTCTATCTGCTTGCCTTTGTCCTGGATGGTCTCGCCCGTGGCAGACTTCAGTGGTGCTGTAACCTTCTTGGTGGGGCCCATGGCTTTCTTGATGCCTTCGTACATGCCCCTGATGTTTCCAGTATCAGCCGCTAACTGGATGCTCTGGCAGAGCTGGAGCCAGTATTCGTTAGCACATTGCCTTGCTAGTCTCTGTACTTTGCTCTTGGCAGATCTGTACACCTGCAGGGTCCTCTGGCTGGGGGATCGCTTGTATTCCAGGTGAGCTCTGCGGCGTTCTTCTACGGCTGGAGTGAGTATAGAGGAGTTGGCCTCAAACCAGTCGTTGTTCTTTGTCTGCTTCTTTCCAAAGACCATCATGGCAGTGCTGTGTACTGACTCTCTAATGCGGTACCATCTCTCAGTGGCTGAGCCACCAGGAGGATCTGAGTCAAGCACCTCGGAGAGAGATTGGGTGAATTCCGCTACCTTGTCAGGATGTGCGGTCTTGCTCACATCTATGCGGGGTTTGCCCTGGGGCCTGGAGCGATAGATCTTCTTAGGCAGAAGTCTCATCTTGGAGTACACCAGCGAGTGATCAGTATCGCAGTCAGCGCTGTGAAAGGTGCGGGTAAGGAGGACGCACTTCAACGCAGATCGCCTGGTGATGATCAGGTCTAGCTGGTGCCAGTGTTTGGAGCGAGGGTGTCTCCAAGACACTTTGTGCTGGGGCTTTGTCTGGAAGAAGGAGTTGGTGATGCTGAGGTCATGGTATGAGCACAATTCCAGGAGTCGTTGCCCATTCTCATTCATCTTTCCAACGCCAAACTTTCCAAGACAGGAGGGCCAAGAGTCGTGGTCAGCGCCCACTCTGGCGTTGAAGTCACCTAGCAGTATCAGATGCTCTTTATTTGGGATCCTGTCGATAAGACAGTCTAGCTGGCTGTAGAACTCGTCCTTGGTATCCCTGGTGGCGCTGAGTGTTGGTGCATATACACTGATCAGGTTGACGGGCCCAGTGGTGGTGTGGAGACGGAGTGATAGCAGTCTTTCTGTGCCTTGTTGACAGGGTTCTATCATTGCCAGTAGAGAGTTCCGGACAGCAAATCCAACGCCATACTCTCTGGTTTCCTCTGCACTCTTCCCTTGCCAGAAGAACGTAAAGTTATTCTCTCTGAGAGTTCCAGAGTCAGCAAGCCGCGTCTCCTGCAGTGCGGCAATGTCAACCTGCAGTCTCACAAGTTCATCGTTGATGACTGAGGTCTTCCGAGCATCGCTGATGGCCTGGAGGTCGTCGGACAGTCCTGGTGTCATTGTTTTGACATTCCATGTGCCCAGCTTGAGGGGAGAAGTTTTCATTGTTGAATTTAAATTTATTTTGTTTTTGCCTGGTGCAGCAATCGCAGTCCACTTGTCGGATACTTGTACCCTAAGCCCTACGCACCCAGTAAGGCAGGCGGACTGTGGCGGGACAACACCTATTTGGCCGGGGGATGCCCAGCTTGAGGCGGGTGGTAGTTGTCCAATGAGACGTGGTGTTCTCTCCCACCGAAGAAAGCAACCCCTGGCGCCAGCTCTACGCCAATCAAGCGGATCGCTTATAACCGTTAACTGTTGCTTCCCGTGTTGTTTCGACGCTTTGCAACGAAGCTGGAGTGTCCTCTCCAGGGCGCTAGCCTGGGCGAGGTGGTATGGAGAAAAAGCTGTTGCCCATGAAGCAGATCCCCCCTCTCCACGCAGCTGATGGATCCAAGGGAAAGGTAAAACCGATACATCTTGGCACCAGCGGCATCGCAGGAGTTGCCGGAATGACTATGAAGACAAGGTCAGACCGCCTTAGGGACTCCGGCTCTGGATTTGATGTCAGGGTTGACTCCCTTAGCCTTTGGTTATCCAAAACCTGCCCGCAAGGCAGCGGGAGACTCGTGGAGAGCGGGGACGTCTCTCTACCCGTGCAGGTCCATGTAGACCTGCCCACTGCCCCCATTGATACTTACAATTATAATTATTAGGGGTCGTGAATGCAACCTCGCTCGCTGTCACCGCCATTGATGCATAATGAGGAGAGCTTTGTTGTTGTTGTGGCTACTAGCTAGCCTAGCGCTGCAAGCTAACTGTGTTATGAGGGCCACTGTTGGTGTGTTAAAGTTAGTAGTAGCTTTAAAAAGAGTTCCAGATTGTGCGCTTCTGTCACCATGCCACATTACTTACAAGACGTTACTTGTGTGACGACCTGGTCGCATCGTGGTGCGAGGTGTTCTCCCGAGGATGCAGACGGGCTCGGACACAGCTTGCAGGTAGGAAAAATGATTTATTTAAGACTTAAATCAGACAGGAGAAAAACAAAACGACTAGCGTGGGAGCTAGCAAACAAAATAGCATAGCCTGAAAGCTAGCAGGAGTCAAAAGTGGTCGTTAGCTGTTGCGTGAAAGCAAATTAGGAAGCCAGGCAGACTGCTGCCCGGGCGAAGACTAAATAGCCCTCTGATTAGCGCTCGGGCAACAGGTGCGCGTCCCGAAACGCTAACCAGAGGCAGGTGAGCAAAAATCTGCCGTCATGGCAACAGAAACAAAACACACGTGACACTAAACTGTAAACAAACTGATCCGAGCAGCGGATCCTAACAGTACCCCCCCCCTAAAAGGACAGATTCCAGATGTCCCTTGAAAACAAAAAAAAAACAACTGGAACCCGAAAAAAAAAAAACAAGCAAAAAGTTCACGAGTCAAGGGCGGGCGGGGGGGTGACTTGGTGGTGGGTCGCCAGGCCACGTGTCCCCGAATCCACCGGGGAAGGGTCAGGTGGCGGCGGCGAATGGAACGCCGCCGCCGCTGGCGAGGCGGGCGAGGCGGGCGAGGCGGGCGACCACGGTAAGGCCACATTCGTGGCCGCCGAGAAGGTGGGCGTGAGTGGCGCCAGAATCTCAGCAGCCTCTGAGTCCTCGAGGGCTGCATGCGGGGACCTGCTTTCCGCTTGCGCCGCCGGACCACTCGAGGTCGCTGAGATGTCGCCGTGGGAGTCGCTGTCGTGGCAGCAGGAGTCGCTGTCGTGGCAGCAGGAGTCGCTGTCGTGGCAGCAGGAGTCGCTGTCGTGGCAGCCGGAGTCGCTGTCGTGGCAGCCGGAGTCGCTGTCGTGGCAGCCGGAGTCGCTGTCGTGGCAGCCGGAGTCGCTGTCGTGGCAGCCGGAGTCGCTGTCGTGGCAGCCGGAGTCGCTGGTGCGAGAACCAGTCGTGGTACAGGTGCTGGTGCGAGAACCAGCCGTGGTGCAGGTACTGGTGCGAGAACCAGTCGTGGTGCAGGTACTGGTGCGAGAACCAGTCGTGGTGCAGGTACTGGTGCGAGAACCAGTCGTGGTGCAGGTACTGGTGCGAGAACCAGTCGTGGTGCAGGTACTGGTGCGAGAACCAGTCGTGGTGCAGGTACTGGTGCGAGAACCAGTCGTGGTGCAGGTACTGGTGCGGGGACCAGCCGTGGAGCAGGTACTGGTGCGGGAACCAGCCGAGGTGCCGGTACTGGTGCGGGAACCAGCCGAGGTGCAGGTACTGGTGCGGGAACCAGCCGAGGTGCCGGTACTGGTGTGGGAACCAGCCGAGGTGCAGGTACTGGTGTGGGAACCAGCCGAGGTGCAGGTACTGGTGTGGGAACCAGCCGAGGTGCAGGTACTGGTGTGGGAACCAGCCGAGGTGCAGGTACTGGTCTGGGAACCAGCCGAGGTGCAGGTACTGGTCTGGGAACCAGCCGAGGTGCAGGTACTGGTGTGGGAACCAGCCGAGGTGCAGGTACTGGAACCTGTGGTGGAGCTGGTGCTAGCCTTAGCCTTGGCGCTAGCTTAGGTGCAGGTGGCCTAGCTGGCGGTTGCGGCTTAGCAGGCCGAAGGACAGGTGGCGGTGGCCGAGCAGGAGGTTGCGGCTTAGCACGCCGTTGTGCCACCCCACTCGCACAGCTCCCAGTACTAGCCCCCCCCTCAAAAAGCGGATCCCAGACGCGCTCCTTGCGGATTGGAACCGTCTTCAAGGGTGGGTGGTGGGAGGTCCGGGGGAGGGCTGAATCCTCTCCTCTAAATTGTCCAAAATGTCTTTTCTTACTCCCCACTTGAGACTGGGTGGGAGCACAGGGGGAAAAAATATGTGCAGTGGGCGGAGCAATAGTCACTGGGGGTGGAGCTAGAAAGTCAGGTGACCGGGACTGACTAGATTTACATTTCACAAAAATGTCCTGATAATGTCTTATCTTAGAATTCAAGTCCTTAGGAGGTGACTGATAAAAAGGAGCAGAAGAATTTTAAAAAAATTCTTCGTCTCTGACGTCATCCACAGTGGGCGGGATGACGTCATCTGTGTGGGTCTCCAGCTGACTGACAGCCCAATCGGTGAAATGTTTGGCAAAGTGGTCGATAGGGTTGCCAAACATCTGAGGAGGGGAATCTTGGGCTGAATGTTGCTTACTGTGTACCGGTGGAGGAGTCTGTGGGAGTGGCGCGTCTTGGCAGCGAAGTGAAGACCTCTTTGGTGGCTTCCGTCTTCGCTGACGCGTCCGGTGGTGCGGAGGTGTGGCGATGTCCTCGGGCCAAACGGAGTGGATTGGGACCAACCTTCCGTTAGGACCCCATATCAGGTCCTGGCGCTCCGAAGGGGAATAGCGGAGAGTCTCCGCCTCCATTGCTCGCAACACCATCCACGCACCTTCGTCCATCTCCTCCGACGTGCTCGTTGCGGGAGAACTTCTTCTTGCTGGCTTCCTACTGTGACGACCTGGTCGCATCGTGGTGCGAGGTGTTCTCCCGAGGATGCAGACGGGCTCGGACACAGCTTGCAGGTAGGAAAAATGATTTATTTAAGACTTAAATCAGACAGGAGAAAAACAAAACGACTAGCGTGGGAGCTAGCAAACAAAATAGCATAGCCTGAAAGCTAGCAGGAGTCAAAAGTGGTCGTTAGCTGTTGCGTGAAAGCAAATTAGGAAGCCAGGCAGAGTGCTGCCCGGGCGAAGACTAAATAGCCCTCTGATTAGCGCTCGGGCAACAGGTGCGCGTCCCGAAACGCTAACCAGAGGCAGGTGAGCAAAAATCTGCCGTCATGGCAACAGAAACAAAACACACGTGACACTAAACTGTAAACAAACTGATCCGAGCAGCGGATCCTAACAACTTGTACAATATCACCGCCAAGCATGTGTTGCAGGTGTTGTCAAAATTGGATCTCGAAATGATCGTTCACGCGTTCATTTCGTCTCGCATTGACTATTGCAATTCTCTTTTCACCCTTTTCAACAAATCAACGCTAAAGAGACTTCAGACTGTACAAAATGCGGCTGCCAGACTTTTGACCGGTGCACCCGGAACACCCTTGTTTTATCCGGTCTTCACTGGCTTCCCATTAAAATCCGCATTGAGTTTAAAATTTAAGTCCTGACATTCCGTGCGTTGCATGGTGGGGTCCCTCAGTACATCGCTGACTTGTTGTTATGCCCCTACTCCTCAGGGCGTAGCCTCCGGTCTTCAGGCCAGGGTCTTCTAAAGATCCCGAAAACTCGTTTTAAATCCCGCGAAGACCTGGCATTCCAGGCTATAGCTCCCAGGCTCTGGAACATTTTGCACCAGTCATGATCACCATCGTGATCATGACTGTATTGAAACTTTTAAGAAACATTTGAAAACTTCTCTTTTTAGTAAAGCTTTTAGTTAATGCACCGTTTAACTATAATTTTTAATCCACTTTGTATCCTTTTTATGATGTTGCCCCTTTTGTTTTAAATTGAATTGTTGTTTTACTTTACCTATGTTTTGTACAGCGCTTTGTGATTTTATCTGTGAAAAGCGCTTTATGAATAAAATGTAAATGATAAATGGTTTATACTTGTATAGCGCTTTTCTACGGCGTGGCGAAGTTGGTAGAGTGGCTGTGCCAGCAATCGGAGTTTTGCTGGTTACTGGGGTTCAATTCCCACCTTCTACCTTCCTAGTCACGTCCGTTGTGTCCTTGGGCAAGACACTTCACCCTTTGCCTCTGATGGCTGCTGGTTAGCGCCTTGCATGGCAGCTCCCGCCATCAGTGTGTGAATGTGTGTGTGAATGGGTAAATGTGAAAATACTTTCAAAGCGCTTTGAGTACCTTGAAGGTAGAAAAGCGCTATACAAGTATAACCCATTTATTACTTATTTATTTATCATTTACCTTCAAGGTACTCGAAGCGCTTTGACACTATTTCCATTTTTTAACCCATTCACACACACACATTCACACACTGATGGTGGGAGCTGCCATGCAAGGCCAAAAACCGCGACCCATCAGGAGCAAGGGTGACATGTCTTGCTCAAGGACACAACGAACATGTTGGTAGAAGGTGGGGATCAAACCAGGAACCCTCAGGTTGCTGGCACGGCCACTCTGCCAACCTTCGCCACGCCGACCCCCCAAATGTAGTTACTTACTTAGTTACAGGTGACTCAGGCTGCATTTGTTTAGCACTGAAATGAAGCGCTAATACAGTAGCTTCTTATTTTTTCAGTGTGGGTACCGCCGCAGACTTTATGGAACCTTTATGGTTTCTGGCCATCCCTAACGGTATGAAGGAACATTTTAGCGGTTTTGAAATCATAACTTTCTCATACCGCATTAGGCTTTACCTTGAAATCAATAACCTGCTTGTGTCTAGTGGGACATAAGGGATGATACCCACAAATTATTTGAAAACATGTTCATTGCCCTCTTCTCCATGTGACAAGCTGTAAATAGATACTGTGAATCCGTGATGACAACTTGCAATCAATCATTAATTAAACGGCACACGGGGAGACCGCACACCTTCACACAGCCTACTGATGTTCAGCTAAAATACGGACGTCACCATTATTGTCGTTATTTATTGCCCTTATCCAGGGGAAGTGTGTAAGACAGAGACAGAACATTTGTGTTTGTGTTCAAGAGAACATCTACATCATTAAATAGATAATAATGTCTGGCAGCTGGAGAGCAGTGGAGGCAATTTGTTGTGCAATAAACACTCAAAAGTCATGTTTTTTAGTCTCACTCACACTCGCGGAAAACGTTCTATGAGAAGATAGGATATGAAGACGCCGCTTCAATCATAAAAATGATCCATGTTTAGGGGCTTCAAAACATTCTGATAAAGTGGCAATGTATGTGGAACCATCTCTAGAGATGCTGTGCAAGTCTTAAAGTTTGTAGAGAAAGTGAACAACATTCATATTGGGTTAACAAATCACTGCCTCCATTGTGTTGTAAAGATGATGTGGTATGCTTTGGATTATGAGCTTCTCTTTTCCCACTTTAATTCATTGTGACGATGAAGTACGTTTGTGTATCAATCATGTTGATGGTTTTATGTCATATCTACTGTAAAAATTGTACACATTCTTAGGAGCCTTGCTGTGTGTATTAAACAAATAATACACACAGCAGTGTGACATGAGAAACAATAACAAAGCCAGTAACAACTAGTTCACGTGAAGGGCAGCCTGTGCAGAGTTTATCACGACAGGAAAGCCAAAGGCAGGGTTTAACATTTTTGAGCCATCACTCTCTATGATATAAGGTCAAACTAAACATACAGTAAAACCCCCTGTTCATAACTTTCTGGTACTTCCTAAGGTGATGGTGTCATTGCTTATTACTCAGATTTGTTTTGGATGAGCAATCTCAAAATGCCCTTTTCTTGCTAAATGATAGCGTATGTAACATAAGCACGGAAAGTTCAAACCTGCTGCTTGACATATTACATGGACTGACAGAAAATGTGAGCAAGAGTGACAGCTGTGCAGTGCAGACATGGAACAACAGTGATTGTCTTTCGGTGCTATTCAGGTATTAATTGGAGACTATGGTTGTATTAAAAAAAGCATAAAAGTAGGACTGACAAAGTTAAAAGGGCTATTTGCAACTTGCTCAAAGTTACTGTTTTGAAACCAAAAGTACAATAAAACATCACAGTTTTGTCCGAAAGTCCAGTTTAGAGAAGTATTTGATCTTGGATATTTAATCGCTAATTTGTTTTCCATTTTGTCCACCAGTGACGCTGATAACATTATTCATACGTTCGTTACGTCTCGTCTCGATTACTGTAACGTATTATTTTCAGGCCTCCCTATGTCTAGCATTAAAAGATTACAGTTGGTACAAAATGCGGCTGCTAGACTTTTGACAAGAACAAGAAAGTTTGATCATGTTACGCCTATACTGGCTCACCTGCACTGGCTTCCTGTGCACTTAAGATGTGACTTTAAAGTCTTACTACTTATGTATAAAATACTAAACGGTCTAGCTCCATCCTATCTTGCTGATTGTATTGTACCCTATTTGCCGGCAAGAAATCTGCGTTCAAATATCTCCGGCTTATTAGTGATTCCCAGAGCCCAAAAACAGTCTGTGGACTATAGAGCGTTTTCTATTCGGGCTCCAGTACTCTGGAATGCCCTCTCGGTAACAGTTAGAGATGCTACCTCAGTAGAAGCATTTAAGTCCCATCTTAAAACTCATTTGTATACTCTAGAATTTTAAATAGACCCCCTTTTAGACCAGTTGATCTGCCGTCTCTTTTCTGCTCTGCCCACCTCTCCTGCATTGAGAGGTTATTAGGGGTGACCACAGATGAAACGCTAGCTGTTCAAAATCGGTACCCGGGGTGGACCACTCATCTGTGCATCAGTTGGGGATGTCTCTGCACTGCTGACTCAAGATGCTCCACTCAAGATGATCCCCTGCTGGCCCTACTACGGACTGGACCCTCACTCTATTAACTAGATCCACTCGACGTCCATTGCACCGGTTGCCCAGGGGTGAGGGGGGGGGGGGGGGGGGGGTCCCCACATCTGTGGTCCCCTCCAAGGTTTCTCATTGTATCCCATTGGGTTGAGTTTTTTCTTGCCCTGATGTGGGATCTGAGCCGAGGATGTCGTTGTGGCTTGTGCAGCCCTTTGAGACACTTGTTATGAAGGGCTATATAAATGAACTTTGATTGATTGATACTCAACCATATTGGCAGCCATTTTCATTAATTTACTCAGAGCATTAAAACGTTGTTCTTGCATCTGGCAAAGAAAAAAAAGAGAAAACATACAATCGATAGCTTCCTATGGGTAGCAACATGCATCTGCGAACATACTATCGCCCCCACTTCTCACCGAGGGGTATGTCAGAGCACTACAAGAGGCACTATAATACAGTGCCTACAGCATCTCATTTCTCCATTTATAATCCGATTATCAAGAATAATAATGTCAAACTTACATTGAAATCATGAAACAGGCTGCAGATTTTACAGTGTACAAGCTAGAAATTCATTTTATAAAAATGTCTACGCAAACATTATTTTGGTGACATCGAGACAAGCCGACCAGCCAGCGAACCATGCCCTGAGTCTTTTACGCTTCCCCAAAGACAGTCAAGAACGAGGGGCGGCACAAGACCCAGAAGCTTCATGTTAGGTTTGTGTACACATTTTGGGATTTTTACTCAAGTAAAAAATAAACAATTATAATCATACAGAAAATACATGTATAACATAGTTTAGTAGAGAAATGTAAACCTTTTTTTTCCATCATGACAAGTGAGGCTCTCCCTCACCTGCGTACACTGACCGAATGACCTACAGATAAAACTATTACCAAGTTTTAAGTAAATAAATGGCGTGCATTGATGTATGTTTAACAATTTTTCCATATGTGACATTCTGACAATAAAATTACATTTGTGTCAAAATATTGGGGTCTTTTTTTAAAGTTGAATTAAATTATGCAAGCAAGTATTTTAATGCAATGAATCGTGATTAATCAAAACAAAAACATGCGTTTGATTTAAAAAATATTTTTAAAAGCACTAATTAAAATGAACTTGACACGACAAAACTGAAGTATCTCAACACAAGTGACCTGTATATTCACGTTCTGTACAGACTGCTCTAAACTTACCAGTGTGTGTGGAAATTTTACATTGTAATCAGTTTATAATTTGTCAAAAATGTCAAATTAGACATGCAACTATTACGCCACACAATTGCTCAATTGCAACAATGAATTGTCTGAGATCGAGCACATATGAATTATGTATGTTTGAACACAAATGATGCGGAGTTAGCATCAGTCTTGTACAGTTATACCAATAAAGGGAGGTCATTTTCAGCTTGACACAGGTGACCATTTTGGACTGTAAGGGTAAAGCAATCTAGCCCTCACATGAGAAATAAAATGGAGACGCGTATTAGGCCTCTGGGCTCAATTATACTTGTGACTCAGACACTTGGCTCACATGGGAGGGATATAATGCAACAGAGGATTTCTAAACCATAAGGCTCATTGCTCGTTGTCTGTGTCGCAACCTACAGGCATTTTTCAGAGTCATCCCTTCCCTGATGGGACTGCAACAATGAGAAAGGCCCCTTTTACCTGAATACCTGTTTTTTGGGGGTTACTCGAGCCATTCCTCCAGTTTATTGGAAGAATTTTAAGAAAATGCTTCCCGGAAAGAAGCCTCTGGGGTCTCATAAATTCTTGTGAATCAGGTATAAACTAGTGCTGCCAGACGATTACATTTTTTAAAATCAAATTAATCACATGGTTGCTCTAAATAATCACGATTACATATTATAATAAAAAATCTATATTATTGATGTTTTATCTTGCATGGGCAAAGAGACTCAATAAAGAAGAAGGGAATGGACGTCTTTATTAAACACCTTTGGTCATGATACCTACTAGTTTCCTATATTTTGTATTATTCCCTGACCAGAGCTTGTATTTCTCATTCTACTTCCTTTCTGTCTTTGTTTCCCAGCCACTTTACTTCAGGCTTGAGATTCACCTGCTGGCAATCACTAATCAGGGGGGGTTCTTATGCCAGCAGTGCTGGATAATTTGCTTTTGTGCATTCTACCTTCCAAATGTTTCAGCTTTGCGCTGCTAAATTCTGCATTGCTTGTTTTTGCAATTAGATAAATTGTTTACCTGCACTACGCCTGCCTCTCTGCATGCTGAGGTTAAACGCCACACAAAAAGAGAAACAATTAAGCCCTGAACAGTTTTGATTGTTACATGTGTGGGGTACTACTACACAACACACCACACACACAGTCACTATGTTTCCATGCACTAAATTAGTCTGATTTCTCAAATAGTTTGTTTTTTTGTATTTTCACACCTATATGTGAAGTCTAAGTGTCCATACACACTCTCTAATGCGACTATTGGTCACACGCTACGTGCCTCCCGTACACTGTGGAGCGCTTATTTCCTTTTAGTGTGGATAAATATGTTGCTTTTCTGGTTGACCTAAGACGTCGCACTACGTTTCGGCGGCTCCATTCAAGTACTACCTGCACTGATTACAAATAGTACATGCGTAATAGTTATTTTTATGTTAAATGCCAGACAGCATCAAGAAATTATCTTAGATTGCGCTACGATAAGGCTCTGTGCATTAATAAAGGAGTTTTAAATCCGAAGGAAAAGACAGTAGGCCTATGTGCCGCGACCGATACTGTTCCACATGAGGGTGTCAGGAACCAGCATGACTGCAGTAGTTGTGACCCCAAGATGCAGGAACCAGGAGATCGATGTGCAGGTAAGAGTCTTTTAATACTCGCAAATAAGGAGAAGCAATCATGCATGCGGCGGTTCAAAACATAGTAACAATCCTCCAGCACCGGGGAACAGGCTTAAATAGCAGCCTGATTGGCAACTGCTTGGCAACTGCAAGTAGGTGTGCTGGGCTGCCAATCAGGGACAGGTGAGGGAAACGAGCGCTCAAAGGAGACATGCAGAAAATGGAAATCCAATATGAGCGCTGACAGGAAATAAACACAACACAAGGAAACACAAACAGAAGTGGAGTGACAGATCGTCACAGAGGGTTGCTATTGTTCTGGACTTGTGTGGAATACAAAGTTATTGCTAATCAGTTTACAGCGCACAAACGCAGAATGAAGAGTTGTGTGTAGGCTTAAATGTTCACATTTAATATACCTGCCTTATTCTCTTTCATGTCATTCGTATTTCGTTTGGTAGTCTGAATGAATGAAGCCGTCATTCTACATTTTCTTCGCTACCTTCTTAAATAAATGTATTTTATCTCCAATCGATGCACTTTGAAATATTACGTTTTTTTACTATGTGAAGCAAATAAACTGTCTCCTTTTCATTACAATTTTTGTTTCGGTTTTTATAGAATGGTATCTACTTCCAGTTGTATCTCGCGTGTTGACACTGGTGCATGCGCGATACGAAGGGTACCCTCCGGCAGTCGAAAGATCTGTTTTTTCCGCATAATCTAGGTTTGAAAAAAAACAACTAATATGATCTGATTAAGGTGTTCCTATGGGTTGTAGGATGCCTATTTAGAGCCAAACTAATTGAGAACTCTGACTAATTTGGTGCATGGACACGTACTGACTGATTCTGTCCCACCACCGAGCCAGGCTCTAGTCCTCCAAGCCTGAAAAACATGACCTCACAAAATCAAAGAAAAAGAAACTAAGCAACAACCTATCCATCCATCCATTTCTACCGCTTGTCCCTCTCGGGGTCTGGAGCCTATGCAAGCTGCACACGGACAGAACGCAGGGTACACAAACGGAACACAAAATCAGACAAAATGGAAGAAAATATATGACTATTTTTGACAGAAAAATCCCAACTGAAAAAAAAAAAGATTGTGAAAAAAATCATGAAAACGGCGTGAACACTAACTTAAAAATCTGTTGAGCGAACTCGAGGTGAAAATTAACGTACAGTAATAGCTGCTATTAACAACCGAGCGTCACTAAGACCTAAACATACCGTAAATTACAGACTATAAACCGTTACTTTTTTCCTGTGCTTATAAAATGGTGCGGCTAGTTTATGGATTTTTCTTCGCTGACGGCCATATTGCAAATAGTTTTAAAAAAACACACAAGAAAGGACACTAAAAAGGTGTGTTTTTTGTGCTATGGTGCCATCTTTTGGACAAGTTTGCTCACTGCAGGTGCTGGGGGGTGAATGTGTACAGTATTTCCTTCTGTTCAGTGCTTTCTACCTGAAATACAAGTGCTGTGACGTCGTCTATTTGTCCATAGTGTTTCCACTCGTATGGATTCTTCATTCATCACTCCAAGCTAAGTTCGTAATTTTTACAATTTATAACTAAAATTATTCATACTTACTAAATTGTCCATGTATGATGTCAGAAGGAGTGTTTTCATGCATATTTGTATTTGCTGTACTAATGTGATCAAGCTGGTGTTGTTAGCATTAGCAAATATGCTAACACGTTTACGGGTTTCTGTGTTAGATCGTTAACTTACAAAGGCATTCTTTTTTAATTAATTCAGTTTCACAAATGTCTCGGTAAATTTACCAAAATGTCACTGTGGAGTTATTGAGTCTGTTTAGCTGATTGGAGAGCTAGCTTTCTCAGCTAGTGGGTTCATGACGATGACTTCTGTTGTGTTTGATCAGCCATGTTACAGACACTGTTTTGAAACAAGTAAGAAAAATAAATAAACATTTACAAAATCTTTCTGCGTAAAATGTAGTAGGTGTGGTTTATTTGGCTGTGCTCTCAAGCCCAGACAATAAGGTCATTAAACTAGCTAAAGTGTTTGCTTTCCCCACAGACATAAAGACTTTTGATCATAAAAAAGTTAAATGCGATTGTAGGCCCTAACCCGTTTTGGAGTCAGTTGTCAAAACTTTCTTTTTTAACACACCTCAAACCAAAATACAATTTATAAAACACAAGATAATCTGGCATTTGTTGTCTTTGGTCAAAAGGTGGAAAATCAGGGCCAAAACAGCATGATTGTTTTTTTGTTTGTGCCGTGCATAAACATACATGTATCCACATTAATGTGGACCTGTAACTCCATTTATATCAACGATGTGGTAATTTAGGATGAAAATGCTTCGGTGAAAAAATTCCTTCCTGCTAGTGTGAATAATAATTTGTTGTATTTTTTTGTGCGTGTGTTCCAATTTCTCAAAGAGCATCTTCCATCATGACTTGTTCGCTACTGTAGCCTTTCACCACCGTATAAACTGCCTATTTGCGCATGTGAAACGATAACACTCCTTGGAATGGCCTGAAATGCATTGCCAGAGGCGTTCAGGGATTTCGAGTCTTACTGCACTGTAAATAGAATTAATTAATGTAAATGATTTAGTCGGATTGATGATGATGTTGGATTAATTCAAATTAATGAGGTAATCTTGACAGCTCTATTATAAAGATGTTTTATTTTAGACAAGATCAGCACCAGCAGCAGAGGTCTAGCATGGATGATCAGCAATATAGATTTGAAGAAGCAGAAAGTGTTTTTGCTGTCAATCTTCTGTGGTCTACAATCAACAATTGTAAAAATGCATTTGTTGACCAGCTTGTTACAGAAGTATATGATAGATGTCATAGTCACAAAGAAGCCTGGTCCAATTTCATGTGCAGGGACGTTCTGTAAAAACAGTGCACAACACTGAATACAAATGTAAACAGTGGAGCAATATAAGAAGTGTCCAGGCAGGTCCACTATTATTAGAGGTCAGGTGTTCTTAACCTGCCCAACTTTTTCCACTACAGAGGAGCCCGGTACGGTGGCCTGCAAGTGCAAAACACTTTAACATTTCGTGAAACAAATTACAATTACAGAAACGCAAAAACAAAAGACAAAACAATGTTTTCACTTTTACAAAACACGAGAACAAAAGCCGAAACAACATACAATGTCAGAAAACACATTAACATAAGACGGAACACTTTAGAATTTCAGAAAATCCAAAAACAAAAGATGAAACAATTTACAATTGTAAAGGGAATGTCCCACAAGCCGAGATTGATAGCTAAATCAGCCAATCATGTTGTTTATGTCCACAGAGCCCGAATGAAGAAGTAAAGATGTGGACAAAATGATTGGCTGACTTAGCTGTCAATCTGTCATTTAGCACATTCCCTTTCCAGTTTCTGCTTTTTTTGTGTTTTCTCTGTAATTGTAAAGTGTTTACCGGTCGTTTTTTGTTCATTTGTTTTCTGAAATTGTAAGTTAGTTGTGTTTTTTGTTTTTGTGTTTTCTGAAATTGTAGAGAGTGTCGTCTTTTGTTTTTTGTAATTATAATTTGTTTAATGAAGTGTTAAAGTGTTTTGCACTTCCAGGCCACCGTAGCCCGGGGCCCACCCGATATTAACGTTGAATTAGTAAGCTTACTCTTGATTTTAATCATAATAATTAATTATATCTAACCTACTTACAGTGTACAGCCTTGTCAAATTATATGAAACTATATTATGATTTTATTACAATAGTAATCAAATATAACACATTAGAAGGGACACATAAATAAAATTAGTTTACATACAATTATGTTGTGCTAAATTAAATACATTTATAATGAATGTTTGTTGACTAAACGGTCAAAAAAGTTTTCAGTGCAAAAAAAATAAAACTTCACAACTTTTGGCATATTTTTTGCACTCAAAATACTTCTCTATGACTTTAGCTCCAGACTACTTCTGTTTGTTTGAAATTGTTATTACTGACACAAGTGGTGGAAAAGTGTATTACAACTGAGTACTGCTGCAACCCCTATGGACTACAGCTGAGAAACCGATATTTTTTGGCGGCATTTCGTGGGGCCCTCGCGCCCCAACAATGGGCCCCCTGCCCTATAGTTAAGAAACACAGTTACTGTATAGACCACTTAAATCGGAGATCTGGGGTTACCATAAATGCAGGCATAAGTATGTTACCAAAGTATGAAGCACTCCTCCAGTTTGGGGTGCCTGACAACTCCGGGGGGAGGCACAGAAGCTTGATAAACATAAAGAAATTGCGCTATAATTATAAAGGTGCTAAACTGACATTATCTATATCAGGGGTGTCAAACGGCCCGCGTGCTAAGTATTAAAATGAGCTGCATTTTTTTGAGTGAATTGAATTGATTTACGTGGACCTCGACTTAAACAGGTTGAAAAACGTATTCGGGTGTTACCATTTAGTGGTCAATTGTACAGAATATGTACTGTACAGTGCAATCTACTCATAAAAGTTTCAATCAATCAATAAAAAAAAGAAACTGCTGTTCTAAATGTGTCCACTGGATGGCACAATAGCAATTATGTTAGGATTAACAAGAGGTACAAAGTAAAGCGTGGCTGCGGATCCTCTCCCTTGACCCAAATGAAACTTAAAACCTGCCGTTTCATGTCTTCTGCTTCGAACACATCGTTATTTGGCACCCTTACTCTCCCATAATGTATCTGTCAAAAACGAGAAAACATAACCCTTTCAAATAGTTTTTACCTCTGTTTCTTACGGTTTGTTGAGTTAGCCCTGGATTGATACATGGACATGACAAAGGAGGTATTTGATACCTCGCAGCGATTACATGTCGTATTTGTATTCAATCCCAGAAAGACTGTGATTTAAAGTTTAATCCTGGCTTTGTAGATACACCGAGACGAAGTCTATGCTCATTTGTGTTTTTGAAACTGCACCAATTTCCTCAGAATTTTCAACAAACTTGAAGTGTTTTGTCCAGAGGATTATTTTTTAAATTTGTAAATTTTCATAATGTGTTGGTTCTATTTTTGGCCAAAGTAAAAAAAAACAAAAAAACCTGGAGTTGTTTTTATTTTTAAGTTATCATGCCATGATTTTACCATTCCGGTCCACTTGGGGAATAGATTTTCCTCCATGCGGCCCTGGAGCTAAAATTAGTTTGACACCCCTGATCTATATCAAAAGGCAAAATTGACTTGTTTTCAGCACCTATGGTAAGAAAAGAGAAGAAAACTTCACCTTGCCTTGCTTAGGTCCAGATTTTATTTCAGCAAATGTTAAGTATGAATAGCATTGACGTGAAACTAATTTCTGTATTCTTTCACCTGATTTAGAAAAGAAAAATATGTTCTTGAATTAACATTGTTTAGTTAAGTAATTTGAAGGTTTCCATTTTAATGTTGAAAAAAACGTATTTATTGTACATAGAAAGGGGCAATGATGGGTGAGGGAAGCCATGGCCATTGTATGTTTTCTGATGGGGCTAGGGTTGGTGTTCCACAATTTTAAAACGTCTGACATACACAATATGTCCTTTTGAGGACCAGTCATAGACAATTTAGAGTGAAAAGCTCATTTTATTTTCACTCGCATACAAAGCATTCTAACTTGGATTGTTTCCCTGGCTTCGAGACTCTCCCGAAGGACAGTGCGGCGAAGACACAACAAACTTCCTTCTTGTCTCTCACGGACACACACCTGTTGTTGTTGAGGCCGCGGAACAGAGACACGCGGCAGGCTTACACACACACACACATGCATCCAAAGAAAATTTACGCCACACACACATACCCCACCCCCCAATCCATCCACCCTTGACGCAAATCCCTTCGGGGTGTTGGACTGTTGGGCAGCGCCTGAAGAGCTGCAGCCTGCCACCGTGGCTCCCACTCCCTCCCCTCTGTTGCAAGTCTTGAGATGTATGTTGTAATATGTATATGTGCTTTGCTATGGAGGTTTTTTTTCACTCCAATTGTATTTTTTTACTCATCCTGCCCCAGCGTTTACCTTTTTCCCATCTTTTACGGGGCGCCTTGTGGCGACCCATCAGCGTTCCTGTTCTGTAACCCTGTGCACGGGTTTGTGCTGAAAACAAAGTTTTGTTGTACTTGTGCAATGACAATAAAGACCTACCTACCTACCTACCTTTTATTACAAAACCAACGTAGCATCAAAGCAAGTATTTTCTGTTAGGACTAGTGCCGCTTCAAACAAAAGCCATCCTACCTGTGTGGCTCCTGTGTGCATGAGTGAGGGAGGCCAGACAAAGAGACAGCAGTAGACTCCACACACCAACTCCGCACATACAAAGGCCCCGCTCTCGCATTCTGCCAGAAAGGAGAAGAAAAAAACATGAATACTTTGTTAGAGAACACACACACGTAGATTTCTCTGACGTCAAATAGCCATTTATGCAGGCGCACATTAACGTCCTCCCGCTTACTGCCTGTGTAAAGCACACATGCATTAAACATCAGGAACTCTAAGAAAGCAGCGAGCTCAACAAGCATATCACCACCTTGCCCATGGAGAGAAAAAAAAACATTCAAATATTGCTTTCATCCTAATCATTAAAACCGTTTGGGAGCTATGCGGGAAAAGGTACGAGACGGGGAGACAGACACAAAGAGATAAAGGATGGAGGGCAAGAGATTTTAGGGAAGTCACTGTTTAATTTCCTATGTTTACAGCCAACTGGAACACAATGTCAAAAAACAGACATGCCAGGTTGTGTTATTAATATAGTCGTCGCGTCTGTGTGTGTTTGTACATAAATTTGAATGGCTGTAAATAGCTGGCATCGTCTAAATGAACAACACTTGTCATCTCAAGCAAAGCAGATTCTCCAGTCTGCTGAGAAAACACACGCCCGCACAGCACATTATTAAAAACAGAATAAACCAGTGCTATTTTATTTATGAGAAAGGTTGGATTAATAATGAATCACCTTTCTGCATTGTTATATTCTAGGAGAGGACGCGCCCCATTATGCGATGTGCGCATGTTTCTGTGGCGAAATGATAGCAGGTGTTTACGTAGCGGTGTTGCGGAGTGATGCATGTGACTAAAGCACTTTATCTAAGCTTTGACAGCAATAAAAAGTGCACACAGCGGAGAACAAACTCCATTTATCAAGCAGGGACGATAAAGTATGCTTTGCCAGTAGGTTTGTTTACATTTGGACTGAATTAGACTGTGAATACATCACTGCTGGAGACTGGCAATGAAAAAAAAAATGTGTTGCTGGCAATCAGTTGCTTGAACTTGTTTTACTTGAAACAAGAAGTGCATGGATGCAGATAAACCAGACCACTGAATTGTTTTAGGAATGTTGCCCATCATTCACAATCCCTATTTGAGACAATAACATGCATGTCATTCTCTTGTCTGCTAGCAAAAGGTGGCTAACAATATAAAACCCTGCAAAAAAAAAACGTATTGTGCTTGTGACCTGCATATTAACCAAGCTATAGTGACATTGTTATTGTAAGAACTGACACAGAGGAACTACTCTTCTTGCATAGTAACACAGAGCCTTGCTCACAGAGACACCCACACTGCTTATTCGGCTACGAGCAGGAGGAAAGTTAGTTACTGAGCTGTTACTGAAACGTTTGTATATGTTAATGCTGGATAAAAATCATGCCCACTTTTATAATAGAAGGTTGTGGTCAAAAGACTAGGTTAGTCAACTTTGAAATTCATCTGAGACCCGAATACGTTCCTATAGGCCAGGGGTCGGCAACCCAAAATGTTGAAAGAGCCATATTGGACCAAAAATACAAAAACAAATCTGTCTGGAGCCGCAACAAATTAAAAGCCATATTACATGTGTCATGAGATATAAATGTAATTAAGAGGACTTAAAGGAAGCTACAAATGAGGCATAATGATGCAATATGTACACATCGCTAGCCTAAATAGCATGTTAGCATCGATTAGCTTGCAGTCATGCAGTGACCAAATACGTCTGATTAGCACTCCACACAAGTCAATAACAATCAACAAAACTCACTTTTGTGCATTCATGCACAACGTTTAAAGTGTGGTGGACAAAATGAGACAGAAAAAGTGGCATAAAACACGTCCTAGGAAGTCGGAGAAAGTTATACATGTAAACAAACTATACGGTGAGTTCAAGGACCGCCAAAATAAGTAGGACAAAACGGCGCTCGCCAAATACTCGAATCAGTGAAGCATGTTTAATATAAACAGTGTGCTTTATAACAATTAGGGAGGTTTGTGTCATGTTTGTCCTCCTACAGAAACCATACTAAAACAAAAAAATAGATTTTTTTCCCTCATCTTTTTCCATTCTTCATACATTTTTGAAAAATCTCCAGAGAGCCACTAGGGCGGCGCTAAAGAGCCGCATGCGGCTCTAGAGCCGCGGGTTGCCGACCCCCGCTATAGGCAGATGCAATAAGGCCCTATTTACACTGCACACCAAATCTGATTTTTTTGCCCACGAGTGACACAGATTGCCAGTCTAAACGCTTCAGAGTGCTTCAAATCTGATGTTTGGGCCTTCATATATATATATATATATATATATATATATATATATATATATATATATATATATATATATATATATATATGGTGTTCCTGAGATTAAAGGCCTCACCAGGAACACCAAGCCTACCGTCAAGCATGGTGGTGGTAGTATTATGCTCTAGGACTGTTTTGCTGCCAATGGAACTGGTGCTTTACACAGAGTAAATGGGACAATGAAAAGGGAGGATTACCTCCACATTCTTCAGGACAACCTAAAATCATCAGCCAGGAGGGTGGGTCTTGGGCACAGTTGGGTGTTCCAACAGGACAATGACCCCAAACACAAGTCAAAAGTGGTAAAGGAATGGCAAAATCAGGCTAGAATTAAGGTTTTAGAATGGCCTTCCCAAAGTCCTGACTTAAATGTGTGGACAACGCTGTAGAAACAAGTCCATGTCAGAAAACCAACACATTTAGCTGAACTGCACCAATTTTGTCAAGAGGAGTGGTCACAAACTCAACCAGAAGCTTGCCAGAAGCTTGTGGAAGTTTACTACCAAAAGCGCCTTATTGCAGTGAAACTTGCCAAGGGACATGTAACCAAATATTAACATTGCTGTATGTATACTTTTGACCCAGCAGATGTGGTCACATTTTCAGTAGACCCATAATAAATTCATAAAATAACCAAACTTCATGAATGTTTTTTGTGACCAACAAGTATGTGCTCCAATCACACTATCACAAAAAAATAAAGAGTTGCAGAAATTATTGGAAACTCAAGACAGCCATGACATTATGTCCTTCACAAGTGTATGTAAACTTTTGACCACGACTGTATATGGATAGATGTATAGATAGTTGAAAAAAAAAAAGCTAACATAGATCCACGCAGATGTCGCTGTCTCCTTTACTTAAAAGCCATTTTTAGATTAGAACCCTACCAACTATATTACACTATATAACCATTTCTAAATTATATTACTTTAATTTATTTTCACGTAAAGAAACACTAATTTTAAGGTGTGGCAACTTTCATTTTGCAAAGTACTATTAGTAGCGACTTCCTAGTTTATTTATGGTATCCGGTCAACTTCCTTTGTTTTCACTTTATCGAACTACGCATGCAAGTGACGTTGAGGCCACATTCGGGCCACATTGGGGCCTGAGCGCGTTTATACTGGAGTCTGATAAAGATCACACTTTAATTGCAGTGTAAACAGTCAGCTGGAAAAAATCCGATTTGGATCATTTTGGTCCAAGATGCGTGTTTCCTTGCAAAATTATTTACCAGAGGAGTGAGGATTATACTCAATTCACCATTGAAACGAGGACCAAAAGTTTACTCATATAAGTTAACTTATATAAGATACAACATCCCATCAGTTATGTTCATATTTTGTATTTATTGTTTAGCGCTAGTGCTACATGATGGTAGGGGCATTCAGAATCAAAAATATAAGGTTCTGAATCATTTGTCCCAAAGTAGTCGTCTTTAGCGCTCATAAAGTCTGCCGTGATTAATAGTATTTGTGTTCGCTAATATGCGCTCTGTGAAATCAACTTCCGGTAATGCCTACAGGGTTTCCCCTAGATTCAGTATAACGATGATGGATAGATACAGTAGTACTGTAAGCCATCCATCCATTTACTACCGCTTGTCCCTCTCGGGGTCGTAGGGGGTGCTGTAGGCCATTGATTCCCAAACTATTGTACCTGTACCCATAGTGGTATGCTGGCTTTATCTGGTGGTACAACAAAAGAATCACTAGATTAAAGTACAGTGTTTTATTTTCCTATACTCAAACAAAGTGTTTAGGGGCTGTCCTGGGGTGGCACGTGCCATCTCGACGTCCATTGCACCGGTCGCCCGGTCCTCACATCTGCGGTCCCCTCCAAGGTTTTACATTGTATCCCATTGGGTTGAGTTTTTTTCTTGCCCTGATGTGGGATCTGAGCCGAGGATGTCTTTGTGGCTTGTGCAGCCTTTTGAGACACTTGTGATTTAAGGCCATATAAATAAACTTTGATTGATTGATTGATAGATCCTGAGTAGCCATTAGGCCGCCCCAGGTGCCCCCCCACTTAGAGGTAGACCGATTTGAAGCATACGAACGTCGTAGGAGAGTGGCCGGTGCGCACATAGAGTGTGCTTAATTGCCAGGGATTCTAAGCGTGTGTCAGATGGGGCACTTCTGCGGTCGTACCCAAGATCGCTTCAGATTTTGCGCGGACTTTCGGCAACAAATAAACTGCTAAAGCTACATTGAAAATGTGGGCTTCTGGTACGGTCTGTTAGGAATCTGGATAGAGAATTTTTTTATTTTTTTTTTTATAAATACCATTAGAGTAAAAGAATAACCGCGCACGATATTAAATTTGACGGCAAATTTAATCCAAACCATTGAAATAAAACAATATTATTATCAATTTGATCACCAATAAAATAGTTGTCCGGTGGCATAATGGTCTATGCTCTTGCCGTTTATGCTGCATGATGTGGTTTTGAATCTCGGCAGCAGCAAGTGTTATTTAATGTGAGCAATTGTTTTACAAGAAGATTCACTCCATACTTGGTGGTGGTATAGTAGCTACAGCTGCCACTGGGGTACACTGACTGTTATGTGGGTGATACCCCTTTAAAAAAGTCTGGACATGCCACTGAGTGTTACTGTTCAAACTGTGAGTAATGTTAAGGTGGCCAAAAATATTAATTATACTATTTTAAATAAAACTTCTGCTTTGTTTTTTTAAAATAAATACTTAGGCCTACTACGCTACTGTATTTTCAATGTTGGTCATTACAGTGGTACTTGGAGAGCCAAGTTTTTCTCTGAGGTGGTACTCGGTGAAAAAAGTTTAAGAACCACTGCTTTTCGACCTGCCCTTGTGGTTAGAGTGCCTGCCCTGAGATCGGTAGGTCGTGAGTTCAAACCCCGGCCGAGTCATACCAAAGACAATCAAAATGGGACTCATTGAGTGCTTGCATTAAGGGTTGGAATTGGGGGTTAAATTCCCGAGCGCTGCCACTGCTGTTCCTCACTGCTCCCCTCACCTACCAGGAGGTGAAACAAGGGGATGGGTCAAATGCAGAGTTTAAGTTCACCGCACCTAGTGTGTGTGAGTGACTATCAGTGGTACTTTAACTTGTCATTTTTTCTTCCAGAGGTTATGTACAATTTCAAAGTAAGAACCACAATGTCAACTTTACCAATTAACTAGTTACAAACAATATTGTAAACTCAAAGAAAGAAATAGTGTTAATGTATGTCTGATTTACTCTTTGGTTAGAACAGGTGTCACAACAACAACATCATCAAAATAATTAAAGTCTTCCAGAAGCTTTTGAGCACCTACGAAATCTAAACGAAGCAAACAGTGCAAATCTACGCAGATGTGCTTCGCACAAAAGCAAAACCCGGTTGTGCATATTTGGGTATAAATCTGCATGCATGTATGTAAATGTTGCTGCGAGGAGTGCATGTGTGAATGTGCGTTAAGCCCTGGCTTGACTTCTGAGCAGTGTGTGTGTGTGTGTGAGTCATCTGGCTACGCGAGCAGGCATTTCGAAAGCTGAGGGAAGCTGCAAAGCCAGACAGGCTGAGCCAAGGCTTTTTCAGGCTGGAGGGCATCACAGACACACACAAACTCATACTCATGTACGTTTTATTGCCACATTTTGTTTCCTTTTTTCACCCCTCATTCATCGCCGCCCACTCTTTTGTCGTGTCCGCTCCTCGGCTCTGCTGCTAGACAAGGATACCTGCTTCCTCCTCAGTGCATTTACACACACAGTGCAATGTCTGTGATAACACGGCGCCACTTCATTACGACTGCTTGTTTGGTCTGTCTGCCGCAGAGCCTGTGGGTGTGTGATGTATAATTGCTTCAGAAAGAGACTCGGGAAAAGGGAAAGGGGTGAGAAAAAGGAATATATGTGAAGGTTCATGTGTGCTTCTGATCAATAGCGGCTAAACATTTTGACCCTCCATCAGTGTCAAACGGTGATAAAAGTGTGTGTTCCCAACTGAATGGCACACAGTCGCCTTAGTGTCGTGATGCACTGACTATCAAACTGCATGCAAAATGCTTGCAAACAATGGGCCCCATTCAGCAATAAGTTCCTAACGTTTCCTCTTATCTTTCTTCCTAAGTGATTTCCTAAGAGGAGGCCATTCAAATTCATGACGTGTTCTTAAACGCCCAAATTGTTCCCACCTGCTGAATGCCAAATGGTTAGCGCGTGCGTGTCTATCATAATTTGCATACAAACACACCCTTATTTCACCAATATACATATATAAACACCCTTAATTCCGTAATTTGCATAGGTAAAGACCCTTAATTCCCCATATATAAGGGCACAATTCCAGCGGAAAAGCCGAACATCAGACACACGGAGAAAACACAAACAGATTACAGAAGAGAAATTCGTATTATCCCGCGGGGGAAATACTTAATGTCAAAACGTAAGTTTAAGAAAGGGGGGACTGCTGAGGAAGCCCCAAAGCGGTCAAATAAATATTCGTCACTTTGGGCAAAACATGGTCGTGAAATATGCGCTCCCTCTCCAGGGCACGATCTGTGGCATCTTGCAGTAGCAGCAAGAGTGTGTGTGTGTGTGTGTGTACACGGTATTTTGAAATGTCTATATATTGCTCATTTTGCTATATGTATGTCTGTCTGTCTGTCTGTCTATATCTATCTATCTATCTATCTATCTATCTATGATATTAATGTAACATTAGACAATAGAAGTAAGGGAACTTAAATGATAAATGGGTTATACTTGTATAGCGCTTTTCTACCTTCAAGGTACTCAAAGCGCTTTGACAGTATTTCCACATTCACCCATTCACACACATTCACACACTGATGGCGGAAGCTGCCATGCAAGGCGCTAACCAGCAGCCATCAGGAGCAAGGGTGAAGTGTCTTGCCCAAAGACACAACAGACGTGACTAGGATGGTAGAAGGTGGGGATTGAACCCCAGTAACCAGCAACCCTCCGATTGCTGGCACGGCCACTCTACCAACTTCGCCACGCCGCCCCTTTGTCACACTTTAGAACAAATAGGCCATCCTAAGAGTGCTCTGGAGCACTTGTAGATTTTGTTCTTACCTACGAACAAATCCCAGCTAAGAAAACATTGGTGAATACAAAAATTGCCTTAAAAACTTCGTAAGTGGGCCTCATAACAAAATGTGTTCTTAAGAACGGTTGCTGAATGGGGCCCAATGTCAGCATTTGATCATTGTTGTTGCGAAGGGGTTTCTTACGGGTATTATTGATAGGCGTCACAGTCCACGGCTGCTGATGCTTTTTGTCAGCCAAAATAGGTTTGAAAAAAAAGCAACAGCGGATCTTAGAGCCCTGCATGATGTGGCTTTCATTAATCGAACTCAGAGGAGCAAAAGAGAAAGGAAGAGCGAGAGATAGTTGGACAAAAATTGGTGGTCTCCCATGAGTTGTGCAGTCTGTTCCATTCCTTTAATTAGTCCCGTTGGAATGCACTCCCCACTCCGCACGCCTCATCAACCTCCCCCTTTATATCTCCGCTCTCTATTTGAGCATGCGTGTGCACACGTGGGCGCGTGTGTTTGTATGCACACTCGCAAATGCCGGACAGACATCTCGCGGGCACATGAGCAATAGTTGAGTTCCCATAGGTCCTTGAGAAAATCTAGCGGAAAAATATTCATATTCAAGGTGTAAGTATTCTCCAGGATATTTACCATGGGATCTTAATTCCCACAACATCACTCATAGCAGTAATTAAAAGTAGAAGAGAGTTTTTTTGCTACTTGATATTCTGAATAACAACAACGTCAACCCAAAAGACAAAGAATTCGGTATTTTTAAAATCTGAATATTTACGCATTTGCTGCAATTGTACACTTCATTGCAGAAAATAAAATAGTGGTTTTGTGATGACGGACATGCCCAAATCACCTCCTTTAGTGGTCTATATTAACAGTGAAGCAGCCAGGACACCTCTTGTATTAACGTATTTTCCGGACCCACCAGATTATAAAGCGCACTGTTGACAAATGGTCTATTTTTTATTTTTTCATACATAAGGTGCAATATTATTATTATTTTTTTTTAAATTGAAAACACTTCCTTGTGGTCTACATAACATGTAATGGTGGTTCTTTGGTCAAAATGTTGCATAGGTTATGTTTTACAGACCATCTTCAAGCCACTTTCTGATAGTCCCTTCAGGATGCGCCGTTTTGTGGGCGGTCTTATTTATGTGGCTCACCTTCGACAGCGTCTTCTCCCCGTCATTTTTGTTGTAGCGGTGTAGCGTGTAAGGACGGGGTGGAAGAAGTGTCAAAAGATGAAGGTAACTGTTTTAATGACATTCAGACTTTACTTAAATCAATAACGGAGCAGCATCTCCTCATCCGGAAACAACAACACCGGAAATGTGTCCCATGTCCCGGTTTTTAAATAGTAGAAAAAAATGCTAGTATGAGGTGGCTAACAATGCAGGTTTTTTACAGCAAGTAGTGGACACATAGAAAATCAGAAAGTATGAGAAAAAGTGTCTACATTTGATTATTTACAATCCGAAGAGGTATGATGTGGAAGGGAGGGTGTTAGTTTACGATTGAAGTTGCCTGGAGGTGTTCTTTTAGTGCGGTTTTGAAGGAGGATAAACATGCCCTTTCTTTTACACCTGTTGGGAGTGCATTCCACATTGATGTGGCATGGAAAGAGAATGAGTTAAGACCTTTGTTAGATCGGAATCTGGATTTAACGTGGTTAGTGGAGCTCCCTCTGGTGTTGTGGTTATGGCGGTCATTTACGTTAAGGAAGTAGTTTGACATGTACTTCGGTATCAGGGAGGTGTAGCGGATTTTATAGGCTAGGCTCAGTGCACGTTGTTTTACTCTGTTCTCCACCTTGAGCCAGCCCACTTTAGAGAAGTGGGTAGGAGTGAGGTGTGATCTGGGGTGGAGGTCTAGAAGTAATCTGACTAGCTTGTTCTGGGATGTTTGGAGTCTAGATTTTAGGGTTTTGGAGGCGCTGGGGTGCCAGGAGGTGCATGCGTAATCGAAAAAGGGTTGAATGAGAGTTCCCGCTAGAATCTTCATGGTGCTTTTGTTGACCAGAGAGGAGATTCTATAGAGAAATCTTGTTCGTTGGTTGACCTTTTTGATTACCTTGGTTGCCATTTTATCACAGGAAAGATTAGCCTCTAGAATGGAACCTAAGTAGGTGACCTCATCTTTCCTGGTGATAACAATGTCACCCACTTTTACATTGAAGTCACTGACTTTCTTAAGGTTGATGTGGGACCCAAATAGGATGGATTCCGTTTTACCCAAGTGTATGGATAGCTTGTTGTCAGCGAGCCAGGTGCAAATTCTACAGAGTTCAGCACTGAGGATTTTCTCCACCTGGCGTGGTGGGTCTTGGCGTGGTGGGTCTTGACTTGGTGGGTCTTGGCTTGGTGGGTCCTGGTTTGGTGTGTCTTGGCTTGGTGAGTCCTGGCTTAAGCCCTGGCTGCTTGGTGCTTGGCTTGGGGTTTGGGGGCGTGGAGCAGCTACGGGCGGAACTTGGCGGTGTGGAGCAGCTACGGGCGGAACTTGGCGGCGTGGAGCAGGTACCGAAGCTTGCCGTGGTGCAGGTACAGGAACCTACCGTGGTGCAGATACAGGAACTTGTCGTGGTGCAGGTACAGGAACTTGTCGTGGTGCAGGTACTGTAGCTTGGCGTGGTGCAGGAACTGGAACCCGCCGTGGTGCAGGAACTGAAGGTTGGCGTCGTGGTGCAGGAACTGGAACCTGTCGTGGTGCTTGGCGTGGTGGAGCTTGGCGTGGTGCTAGCCTTGGAGCTGGTGCTAGCCTTGGAACTGGGCAGGTGGAAGTGGTCTAGCTGGGGGTTGCGGCTTAGCAGGCCGAAAGACCGGTGGTGGCGGCCGGGCTGGAGGCTGTGGCTTGGCAGGCCGAAGAACTGGTGGTGGCGGCCAGGCTGGAGGCTGTGGCTTGGCATGACGATGCTGAGCCACCCCACTTGAACAGTTGCCAGCCGTAGCCCCCCCCTCAAGGAGCGGATACCAGACGCGCTCCCCACGGTCTGGAACCGTTTTTAGGGGTGGGTGGAGGGAGGTCAGGAGGGGGGCATCCTCCCCTCTAAATTGTCCAGAATGTCTTTCATTTTTTCCCACCTGGAAATGATTGGGCGAAAAAAAAGAAAAATGTTGTGATGTGGGCGGGGCATGAAACTTGACAGGTGACTTGGACTGACTAGCTCTGATATCTAAAAGCATGTCTTGGTAAAGTTTAGTTGTTGACATGGAGTCTTTAGTTGGGAGCGGTTGACAAAAAAGAGAGTTGAGGAAAAAAAAATCTGCTCTGTGATGTCATCCTGAGACTGCGGGGCTGGCAGCAGCCTATTTCCGCCTGGAGGGGGAGGAGCCTGCGGGAGCGGCGTGTCCTGTCCGCTCACGGAAGCATTCCTTAATGACCTTCGTCATTGGCTGCGTTTCCGGGACTGGGGCGACGCTCCGATTTGCACGAGCTCTCCTCCAGGCCCCCACATCAAATCTCTGCGCTCCAAGGAGGAATAGCGCAGCGTTTCTGCCTCCATCGCGCGCAGGACTTCCCACGCTCCCTCGTCCAACTTCCTCACGGAAAAACATATAGCTGGCAACATTCTGTCAAGACATGGACTTTGGGAGGTTTGTTTTCCCGAGATGCAAGAAAAGTTGGATCGGACATGGCGAGAAGGTAGGAACATGATTTATTTTTTACACTAACAAATTGAACAAACAAAAAGCGTGCACAAGGCGGAAATGCAAACTTGACTATGAAAACAAAACTAGCACAAAGGCAGAACTATGGACATAAAAACGAAAACACTTACTGTGACGTGAAAAAGCATGAAAACTAAGGCATGGAATACAAGCATGAATGACAAGGGTAACAGCGGTAATGTCGCCAGGACGACCAACAGAAAATGACAAGCTTAAATAACACAGACATGATTAGTGACAGGTGCGTGAATCAAAATGTGCAACAGGTGAAACTAGTGGGTAACCATAGTGACAAAACAATGGAGTGAAAACAGGAACTAAAAAGAGTCCAAAAACCGAACAGGACATAACTAAACAAAACATGATCACAGACATGACAATAACCAAGTTTTCCAGTTCAAACATTAAGTATCTTGTCTTTGCAGTCTATTTAATTGAATATAGGTTGAAAAGGATTTGCAAATCATTGTATTTTGTCTTTATTTACAATTTACACAACGTGCCAACTTCACTGGTTTTGGGTTTTGTAGATCTCTTTCTGCACACCAAGCAAGTGTGTGTGTGGTGTCCTTCAAATGTAAAAAAAAAGTGCATCACTGAATAGAAAATATTAATATTAGGCAGTAGGGGTGTGGGAATCGATTCTCATTTTTTTTAAATCGATTTTTTTAATTCATTTATTTTTATTTTTTTTTAAATTAATCAATCCAACAAAAAAATACACAGCAATACCATAACAATGCAATCCAATTCCAAAACCAAACCCGACCCAGCAACACTCAGAACTGCAATAAACAGAGGAGACATTGAGAGGAGACACAAACACAACACAGAACAAAACAAAAGTAGTGAAACAAAAATGAATATGATCAACAACAGTATCAATATTAGTTACAATTTCAACAAAGCAGTGATTAAAAATCCCTCATTGCCATTATCATTAGACATTTATAAAAATAAAAATAAATTAACAATAGTGTCACAGTGGCTTACACTTGCATCGCATCTCATAAGCTTGACAACACACTGTGTCCAATATTTTCACAAAGATAAAATAAGTCATATTTTTGATTCATACATATTCAAGTACATATGCACACATACACTCATGCACATAATCACGTTTCATCAAACATACATTAACGTTGTTGCCCTAGGGTAAACTGGGTACAACACATGGCACACTGACAAAGCTTAACCTATTGTTACTATAACAATCTACAAGGTTAAGGTTGCTTCTCTTTCTTCCCCTCCATTTTTCTGCATTCTTTCGTATCTCAAGTTATCATTACGTATATGTATTGTTGCATTTGAACAATTGTATTGTTGATAATAAAGGTAAAGTACTGGTATTGTTTATTATCAATAGCACTATTTCTATTGGTATTCATATTGCTCCATTTTTAGTGTAATAATGCTCAGTTCTGTATTTTTTTTTAAATTTTCGCTAACTGCTTATTTGCTATTACTTTTACCATCATATTTGTACATGTCGTATTTGCTGATGTTGCTCTGTTGTTGTTGTTGTTGTGTTTGCTGTTGTTGTTTTTGTCTCTCTGTCTAATCCCCCTCTTGTCCCCACAATTCCCCCCTCTGTCTTCCTTTTTCTCTCTTTCTATCCCCTCCTGCTCCGGCCCGGCTGCACCAAATGATAATATAAATACATTTAATAAAGTCAAAATACAAGTAAGGCAACAAGAGAAGTATCCTACACTTCTCTTTTGTAAAGTAAATCTGAACAGCCGATATGGCATCTACATCTGCTATATGATTTGCCCGAGAAGCTGGGCAGGACATAAAAAAAAAATAATAAAATAAAATAAAATAAAAAATAAAAAAAAATAAAAAAATCGATTTTTTAAATTTATTTATTGTATTTATTTATTTTCTTTAATTAATCAATCCAACAAAAAAATACACAGCAATACCATAACAATGCATTCCAATTCCAAAACCAAACCCGACCCAGCAACACTCAGAACTGCAATAAACAGAGGAGACATTGAGAGGAGACACAAACACAACACAGAACAAAACAAAAGTAGTGAAACAAAAATGAATATGATCAACAACAGTATCAATATTAGTTACAATTTCAACAAAGCAGTGATTAAAAATCCCTCATTGCCATTATCATTAGACATTTATAAAAATAAAAATAAATGAACAATAGTGTCACAGTGGCTTACACTTGCATCGCATCTCATAAGCTTGACAACACACTGTGTCCAATATTTTCACAAAGATAAAATAAGTCATATTTTTGATTCATTTAATAGTTAAAACAAATGTACATTATTGCAATCAGTTGATAAATCATTGTCCTTTACAATTATAAAAGCTTTTTACAAAAATCTACTACTCAGCTTGCATGTCAGCAGACTGGGGTAGATCCTGCTGAAATCCTATGTATTGAATGAATAGAGAATCGTTTTGAATCGGGGAAAAAAATCGTTTTTGAATCGAGAATCGTGTTGAATTGAAAAAAAAAATCGATTTTGAATCGAATCGTGACCCCAAGAATCAATATTGAATCGAATCATGGGACACTCAAAGATTCACAGCCCTATTAAGCAGTGCTTTTACTAAATATGAAAATAACTGAATCTGAGTTTCCTGAGAAGTTGAACTGACCAAGGTCAACAATATACTCACAATTGTGCTTTCCAAAATCAATCAATCAATCAATCAATGTTTATTTATATAGCCCTAAATCACAAGTGTCTCAAACGGCTGCACAAGCCACAACGACATCCTCGGTACAGAGCCCACATAAGGGCAAGGAAAACTCACCCCAGTGGGACGTCGATGTGAATGACTATGAGAAACCTTGGAGAGAACCGCATATGTGGGTAGCCCCCCCCCCCCCCCCTCTAGGGGAGACCGAAAGCAATGGATGTTGAGTGGGTCTGACATAATATTGTGAAAGTCCAGTCCATAGTGGATCCAACATATCAGTGAAAGTCCAGCCCACAGTGGATCCAACACAACAGCGAGAGTCCAGTCTACAGTGGGGCCAGCAGGAAACCATCCCGAGCGGAGACGGGTCAGCAGCGCAGAGACGTCCCCAACCAATGCACAGGCGAGCGGCCCACCCCGGGTCCCGACTCCGGTCAGCCAGCACCCCATCCACAGCCTTTTTAACCCTCTTTCTGCGTGTGTCTGCAAGATGCTAGTTCGTAGAGGCGTTCCCAGATTGCAAATGAAACCACACCTTACCCTCTGCAAAAGTATCATAATTTATCATTTGAAAATGTACTCTGTTTAAATATATATCCTGAAGATGTCACCGCTATTTTTTTTTCCAAAAAGTCGAAAACAAACTTCAAACTTATAGACTCATAATGTCACAACATTAGGAACACCTGCACACTTTCTCAATCGTTCAGACTCTGCATAAAAAAAGCTTATTTTAACACCATTTATGTTGGTGTTATTTTGCGCAAGCAAAGATTAAATCAAATTAATACTTTTTCCTAGGGGACGGCGTGGCGCAGTTGGGAGAGTGGCTGTGCCAGCAACCTGAGGGTTCCTGGTTCAATCCCCACCTTCTACCAACCTCGTCACTTCCATTGTGTTCTTGAGCAAGATATTTCACCCTTGCTCCTGATGGGTCTTGGTTAGGGCCTTGCATGGCAGCTCCCGCCTTTAGTGTGTGAATGTGTGTGTGAATGGGTGAATGTGGAAATAGTGTCAAAGCACTTTGAGTACCTTGAAGGTAGAAAAGCGCTATACAAGTATAACCCATTTACCTACATTTTTTGTGTTCCCTCAAACTCAGCTGGCCTCATAAGGAGCTACTCCACCTCGTATTGATACTTTGACTTAACGTCCACGGTCCAAATAAGTATGTCCACCTTTGCTGCAATGTCCCAACATAGCCAGACTGCACAACCCAGTGAAGAGAGGCATCCAAAACTGCATGCAAGCCCTACATCCAAATGCATTAACCTTAAATATGATTTGATACCTTAACATCGTTTAAAACGGGTATCCAGCTTTGTTGCCCCATTTATACAGTAAAACAAAAAAGATGAAAATCATCACAGGTCCCCTTTATAGTTCCCAGTTTGGGAGCACATAAAAGTGATAAAAACAAAAGTGTTAGCTTTGTACAGTAGCGATGGAGAACGGGACTACAGACTTGAAATAACAATGTTGCACATTAGGCAATAAGGAACTTTAATTTCCTAAAAGGTAAAAATAACTATTCAGTCCTAAATTACTTGCTAGCAGTTTGTATTTAATTCTGTTTTATTTAAACAATGATTCATGCTCAAAAGCCAAGCAATTTTATGTTTTGCATTTTGTTGTTAAAAATTAACTTAAAGGGGAAGTGCACTTTTTTGTTGGAATTTTTCTCAACCCTTATGTAAGACAAGAACACTTACTGTTATTTTATTTTATTTTTTATGCATTCTAATTCGTAATGTAAGGTGGGTAACAAAGCAGTAGGGTTGTACGGTATACAGATATTAGTATAGTACTGCGATACAACCCGCCCCACACAATATGTTACTGCATATGTCAGCAGCTAAATTAGAAGCCTTTGTTTGCTTACCTACTAATAAAAGACAAGTTGTCTTGTATGTTCACTATTTTTTTTAAGGACAAACTTGCAACAAGAAACATATGTTTCATGTACCGTCAGATTTTTTGTTGAAATAAAGCCAATAATGCAATACCGGTACCAAAATATTGGTATCGGGACAGCACTACAATGCAGCTAATGGGAGTACGTCATTGTGCCCATAAAGCCCTCTAAAAAACATCCAATTACATGTCGTGACCTAAACATTAACCAAGTTTTAGCGATATTGTTGTGATAACCGCTAAAGCAGAGAAACTATTTTTAGTGGAGCCGTGATCAAAGAGAGGTAACTAGCTTATCGACATACTGAGCCGGTGAATTCTTGCCTCTGAGTTGGTGAAAGTTCATTCTAAATTATAAATCATGCATGTTACTTGTGTAGTAGAAGGTTGTGTCCAATCTTGACATTCAACTTAGACCCGGAGATGGCGAAAAAGACATGAAAAGAGGCTATTTTCTTTTTGTGGAAGGGGCGTGGTCAATGCGTTCCCTGCGGGCGGGGTGTGTGCAGATGCCGGCCATGAAGCAGCAGACAGGTGAGTGGATATCTCAGCTGGAACGAGTTATCTAATCACCTGTTCCTTTATTAGCAGCGTCGGAGACCATAAGAGGGGAGATGGCTGGAGATCAAGAGGAGGGAGAAACCACAAGAGACTGCTGAAAAGCAACACCTGACTTTGAAAAAAGGAAAAAATAAAGACTTTTGAAAACGCTGCATCTGAGGGTTGTGCCGGTTCCTGTGGTCTAGAAGAACCCTGAACAAAGAGACCTTCACACTTTTCTTTTCCTTCCTTTTTATTTATTTTTATTTATTTTTTTTACCAGCGAGAGGATTATGATTCATTCTTAATCTAAACGAGAAGATATGAACATCCCATCAGTGAGAGCAGACATCATGTGAGAGCAGACATTGTGCAGTAAGTGATCTTTTGACTTTGCATTTTTTGTTCAGCACTTAGCAACTGCTTGCTGGATCTCCTTATCACCCAGCTTCTAAAGCTTGTAGCTCATCCTCCTCATATTCAGGCTCAAAAATAGAAGGTTCTGGATCATCAGTTGTCCCAAAATAGTGTTTGTTGGCGCTCATGAACTCTGTCATGATTAGCATTAGTTGTATGTTGTTGAAGGAAGTAGAACACTTTGTGGTGTGTCTGTGAAATGTATATGCTGTGGTACAGTGACGTGCAGTCAGTGGAGGCAGGTGAGGCGGGGCCTCACGTGCCATCATGGAAAGAAAAAAAATGTAAAAAGAAATGTATCCAGTGATTATACTATAAAGTTATTTTCCATTTTACTTCACCAGTTTTAGATTATTTTTATTCAAAATCGCTGAATTTTCACATTTGCCGTTCAAATACTGAGAAGAGACGGTGCGTTGATCAGCAGCCAGTTGAGGCACGTCACTGCGTTGTGCCTCAACATGGATTGCGGACTCGGCTAACTGCTGGCCTGCTGTGCAGTGAGACCGTATTGCTATATGAACTATATTATACATTTCCATAGTTTAGTTAGCTGAGGTACATAATGTACAGTGTATTTTGTCAACAACTGTATGTGTGTAAGTATTTCTTGTGCTGAGCAATCATAAAACGGCTGCAAAAGACGCACTGGCTGAGGCTCGCAGAAATCCCGCCTCCTGGTGGTAGAGAATGCACCCCTGCCGCAGAATGCACCCCCTGACGGGAGTGTTATATCAACTAAAGCCCACACTTAAAGGCCTACTGAAATGATTTTTTAAAATTTAAACGGGAATAGCAGATCCATTCTATGTGTCATACTTGATCATTTCGCGATATTGCCATATTTTTGCTGAAAGGATTTAGTAGAGAAAATCGACGATAAAGTTCGCAACTTTTGCTCGCTGATAAAAAAGCCTTGCCTGTACCGGAAGTAGCGTGACGTCACAGGAGGTAGTATTCCTCACAATTCCGCTTTGTTTACAATGGAGCGAGAGAGATTCGGAGCGACAAAGCGACGATTACCCCATTAATTTGAGCAAGGATGAAAGATTTGTGGATGAGGAATGTTAGAGTGAAGGACTAGAGAGGCAGTGATGGACGTATCTTTTTTCACTCTGACCGTAACTTAGGTACAAGCTGGCTCATTGGATTCCACACTCTCTCCTTTTTCTAGTGTGGATCACGGATTTGTATTTTAAACCACCTCGGATACTATATCCTCTTGAAAATGAGAGTCGAGCACGCGAAATGGACATTCACAGTGACTTTTATCTCCACGACAATACATCGGTGACACACTTAGCTACTGAGCTAACGTGATAGCATCGTTCTCAAATGCAGATAGAAACAAAATACATAAATCCCTGATAGACAGAAGATCAACAATACTATTAAACCATGGACATGTAACTACACGGTTAATAATTCTCAGCCTGGCAAAGTTTAACAATGCTTTTGCTAACGACGCTGAAGCTAACTTAGCAACTTAGCAACCGGACCTCACAGAGCTATGATAAAAACATTAGCGCTCCACCTACGCCAGCCAGCCCTCATCTGCTCATCAACACCCGTGCTCACCTGCGTTCCAGCGATCGACGGCGCGACGAAGGACTTCACCCGATCATTCGTGGGGTTCGCGGCTAGCATCGGCTAGTCGTCTGCTATCCAAGTAAGTAGTCCTTGTTGTGTTGCTACAGCCAGCCGCTAATACACCGATCCCACCTACAGCTTTCTTCTTTGCAGCTTCCATTGTTCATTAAACAAATTGCAAAAGATTCACCAACACAGATGTCCAGAATACTGTGGAATTATGAAATGAAAACAGCTTTTTGTATAGGATTCTACGGGCTCCGAATACTTCCCTTACCCTCGTGACGTCACACGCATACGTCAGCATAATAAAACGTTTTCAAGCGGAAGTGTGGCGGGAAATTTAAAATTGCACTTTATAAGTTAACCCGTATTGGCATGTGTTGCAATGTTAAGATTTCATCATTGATTTATAAACTATCAGACTGCGTGGTCAGTAGTAGTGGGTTTCAGTAGGCCTTTAAACTTTCCACGTGCAAGATTGAATCTATTAAAAAAAGTTATTTAATAAGAAGCCAAAAAGTGCAAAAACAATAATGTTCATGGTGGAAGAGTTGTGAATGACTGCAGGGCCACAACATTAGGTACACCTGCAGACTTCAGCACGGATTTCATATTTCATTCATTCACATCTCCTCCAACACGAACATTATTGTTTTTGCACTTTTTGGCTTCTTATTAAATAACTTTTTTAAATAGATTCAATCTTGCACGTGGAAAGTTTAAGTGTGGGCTTTAGTTGATACAACACTCCCATCAGGGGGTGTATTCTACGGCGGGGGGTGCATTAATCCAGCATAACAGCGGAGCATGGACTTCATTTATAAGTAAAGGTAAGACCATAATAGAGTTTTTTTTAATTAAATGTGCTTTTTTGTGTGCTACAGTTTGTATGTGTAAAGTTAAAGTTAAGTTAATGTGAGGAACATGGCTGCTGTTTGTGTGTCCCCAAGATGCAAGAACCCGGAGGAGGATGTGCAGGTAAGAGTGTCCGCCCTGAGATCGGTAGGTTGGAGTTCAAATCCCAGCCGAGTCATACCAAAGACTATAAAAATGGGACCCATAACCTCCCTGCTTGGCACTTAGCAACAAAGGGTTGGAGTTGGGGGTTAAATCACCAAAATGATTCCCGGGCGCGGCGCCGCTGCTGCCCACTGCTCCCCAAGGGGATGGGACAAATGCAGAGGACAAATTTCACCACATCTAGTGTGTGTGTGACAATCATTGGTACTTTAATCTTTAATCTTAAAAAAAGATGATTTTAATTAACATAAACAGAAAATAAAGCAGTCTTGCAGAATTGTTCCAAACATAGAAGTCTATCATCGAGCACTGAGGAGTGCTCCAGCGAAAACATAAATAGACATATGCTGATTGGCAGCCGGTGTGCACCGGCTGCCAATCAACGGCAGGTGAGGAGAAAACAGTGCTCCGCGGAACAGGAAATTTAACAAAATAAGAGCACTGACCGGAAGTAATACAAAAACCAAGGAGACAAACAGAAATGAAGTGACCGATCGTCACAGTTAAAGTACCAATGATTGTCACACACACACTAGGTGTAATGCAATTGTTCCTCTGCATTTGACCCATCCCCTTGTTCACCCCCTGGGAGGTGAGGGGAGCAGTGGGCAGCAGTGGCTGGGAGGTGAGGGGAGCAGTGGGAATAATTTTTGGTGTTTTAACCCCCAATTCCAACCCTTGATGCTGAGTGCCAAGCAGGGAAGAATGCTGGTATGAGCTTTTAAACATAACCCGTTAACTGCTGCCAATCAAATGGTAAATAAGATATTCTTTAGGGTTCATATGTTTGTAAACCTGACTGTGATTAAGTCAGTGCCTCACCAGCCATGAACCTCACCGCACGTCACTGCTGTGGTATATATGCTTAAAAGGACCAAAATATGTAACTATTACGTTGTTATGAAAATGCCTGTTACTACATTATATACATACCGTATTTCCTTGAATTGGCGCAGGGAATATAGTATTCGCACGTCTAGAATTACTGCCGGGTCAAACTCGTTTCTCAAAATAATTAACGCATGCTTGGCCTTATCGCCGGTTTATTATTGAAGCCGGATCAAATTCGTTTCGCAAAATATTAATTTTATTATCGCATGTCTATAATTTTCACCGGGTCAAACTCGTTTCGCAAAATATTTAGCATATGGCTAGAACTTCCACCGGGTTAAATTCGTTACGTCACGAGTGACGCATCTGTCCTCATTTTCAAAATGGAGGAAGCTGCTTTCAGTAGTTTACAATCGCACAAAGGAAAAAAGATAAAGAGCTATTCAGTAGGATTTAAGGTCCAAGCTATTGAATACCGGTACAGTATGCTAAAGAGAACAGTAAGCAGCTATGTTTTATTGATATACCGTAGCTGCGTGTGTGAAATACTGTATAAGTCATTAAATGACTCCCGCCTCCTGGTGGTAGAGGGCGCTGCCGCGCTAGTGATCCTTCTTGCGACTTCCGGTACTGCAGAAGAAGTGAACACACGCAGCAAGAGATTTTTTTTCTTCCTTCTAACATGGAGGATTACATATCTAAAATAAAACAGTTTTCTAAACTGGACTTTCAATGGAAGCAGGAGGTAATAATTAAAGGAATATCTCCATCGAGACAGAGACTTTTAAAACGGAAAAAAGAAAATAATGAAGACTTCTATAAACAAGTTATCGATGCTTTTGGTCAGAAGGAGCTGCAAATGGACTCCATTTATAAGTACAGGTAAGACCATAATAACGTTTTTTTTTAATTAAATGTGCTTTTCATGATGGTATGCTTACATCACACTCAAAGCGCACGCCTAAATTTTATGGATTCCTTTTGGTAAACGCCGGAGTGAGAAGAGGTTTTAAAATAATTACCGCATGCACGGCCATCCCGCCGGTTTCCGGTAACCGCAGGAGTGACAGGAGGTTTTAAATTAATTAACGCCCCTGCGGCTATTCAAGGAAATACGGTACTCACAGCATGTAAATAAAATGTTGATGGAGGGTTTTTTTAAAGAGAGCTTTACAGGCGGAATAGACACAATGACGTAATTACTGCCATTACCTCCATTGTTAGCTGGTTTTTGCTGGTGTTTATATACGAGTTAGAATGCATTAAAAAAAAGAAACAACATACAGTATGGGCTCTTTGATCAAATAAGGATTGTGAATGATAGGCAAAATAAAATTTTAAAAAAGTAGTTGTCCTTTAACCAGGACTTTCAAACTAATGTAGCTTACATACTGAACCATTAAAAGTGAGTAGTTTTCAGGCGATAAATATAATCTACTTTTGTGTGTTGTAAAAACTGCAGTATTATAGATGGAAGAACAAATGTATATTTTCCTCTGATTTATTAGAGAAATCTCGTTGGTCGCCAAAGTCTGTCCAAACTAATTGCAACCTCGAGAGATTTTTAGCTGGGCGGGGGCCCATAGGACCATGTGTGGGTTTGTGTGCATGGTTGTGTAGTTCATGTGTGTTTTGGTTAATGAAATCCAAAGTTTGGCCTTTGAAAGCCACTCCACATGGCCTGTAGAGAATGCCAGTGGCTCTAAATTAAGCCTCTAATTTAACATGGATTGAGGAAATTCAGCCGTGTGTGTGTGTGTGTGTGTGTGTGTGTGTGTGTGTGTGTGTGTGTGTGTGTGTGTGTGTGTGTGTGTGTGTGTGTGTGTGTGTGTATCACTCATTAATTAACACCATGACTCCAGCAGAATGTACGTCTGACTTGACATTGCCATCTTTTAAATCAGCTGTTTGCCTCTTCCTGCCATACTTGCATGCCTTCCACACCTCCCTACAGCTTGATCCAACTCAAGAGTGTCATACTCCATCTATCTGCCCCTCTCTTTCCCTTTGTATTGCTTCGTCTCTGTCTGTCTCTGGCTGAGCTAACCTGGAGAACTTGTTTCACCGCGAGGTACAATCCCGATGTCACTACAAATCCGTCGTCTATGAGGCTCCACAGCCATTCCTGAAACATCCTGAGGTCGAATAGATGTGCACACACACACACACACACACAAACACACACACACACACACACACAGGCTGCTGACAGTGCAGATCTAGGTGGTAAAGTTCAATTACAGTAGAACCTCAAATTTCGAACCTAATTGGTTCTTGAACTAAATTTTACATACACTTGTAAAGAACATAATGTCATGGCTGTCTTGAGTTTCCAATCATTTCTACAACTCTTATTTTTTTGTGATAAGAGTGATTGGAGCACATACTCGTTGGTCACAAAAAAACATTCATGAAGTTTGGTTCTTTTATGAATTTATTATTGGTCTACTGAAAATGTGACCAAATCTGCTGGGTAAAAAGTATACATACAGCAATGTTAATATTTGGTTACATGTCCCTTGGCAAGTTTCACTGCAATAAGGCGCTTTTGGTAGTAAGCTTCCACAAGCTTCTGGCAAGCTTCTGGTTGAGTTTGTGACCACTCCTCTTGACAAAATTGGTGCAGTTCAGCTAAATGTGTTGGTTTTCTGACATGGACTTGTTTCTTTAGCATTGTCCACACGTTTAAGTCAGGACTTTGGGAAGGCCAATCTAAAACCTTAATTGTAGCCTGATTTTGCCATTCCTTTACCACTTTTGACATGTGTTTGAGGTCATTGTCCTGCTGGAACACTCAACTGCGCCCAAAACCCAACCTCTGCGCTGGTGATTTTAGGTTGTCCTGAAGAATTTGGAGGTAATCCTCCTTTTTCATTGTCCCATTTACTCTCTGTAACACACCAGTTCCATTGGCAGCAAAACAGGCCCACAGCATAATACTACCACCACCGTGCTTGACGGTTGGCATGGTGTTCCTGGGATTAAAGGCCTCACTTTTTCTCCTCTAAACATATTGCTGGGTATTGTGGCCAAACAGCTCAATTGTTGTTTCATCTGACATCACATGGACAAAGATAAGACCTTCTAGAGCAGGCCTGGGCAATTATTTTGACTCGGGGGCCAAATTTAGAGAAAAAAATGTGTCTGGGGGCCGGTATATCTATTTTTAGGAACACTAATGCAAAACCTCACAATAATGTCTGATTGAATGCTAAAAACGTTATGACAGACCGCCTTAAAAAACAATGGAATTTCTATTTTTTTTACTGAGTGAGCCAGAATGTACATGAAAATAAAGAATGTGGGTTTTACAATATCAACTATGAACGATAAAACACTGAATATTGTCAACATATGAACGTCGATTGACATATTTTACAATAAAGCGAAACGCAACAAAATGCAACAAACACAGCGAAATATGAACGCGAAAAAACGAAAGAAAACCCACCTACTTTCTGATGTATCACTAAGCTTTAGAACTTTGTTGTAAAAATCTCCTTCCGTGTCTGTACCTGACACCCGCATTTCAGGCTGGCCGCTCTGGAAACACTCTGTGGAAACGCTCCCCACCCACACTGCATGGTGCCTCGTCTGAGCTGCTGTGACTTAGATTACCATAGTAACTAATAAGATTACCATAGAAACTAGTATATCATGCAAAAGCCCAGATTCCAACCATTGACATTTTTTGTATAGTTCAAGATTTACGGTCATTTTAAAAAATCACTGCACATCATAATGGCAGCTACAGTTTCCATTTTAAAGATCTAAAAAATATATTTGGGAATGTCCGGCAGGCTAGATTGAAAGAATTAATGGGCTGCATGTGGCCCCCGGGCCTTAAATTGCCCAGGTCTGTTCTAGAGGAAAGTTCTGCCATACCAGTATTTTTGTTGTGCCATTTTTACGGCGAAGAACAGGGCATCCTCTTTGGCTCACCCCGCCCCTTGCGTGTTTATGCAGGCTTCTCTGATGACCCACTATGACACGCATCAAACTTTTTTTTTTAAATATGTCGGAGCGGTGCCGACTTCTCAACTCCAAAGTGATGCAATGATTTGGTCAGCGACTGCATTTGGCTGTGGGTGAGTGACTACAGCTTTTTTTTTACACATACACCAATTTGCTTGAGAACCTCTTTCTCTCCTTGTAGCAACTTTACCACCAATTCCATCTGTTTATGTTGTGAACTTCTGTTAGCGACTTAGCACAGAAGCTAACAATAACTCCTCTGGCTGGCTGAAAAGTAGTTTTAAACCTAACAGCCAGCGGATTTCGCAGCAGTGGGTGAGTAAAAGCTCCATCTGTTCCACGCACAAGCGTGAGGCTATAAACCTAACGTTAATAAACAAAATGAACACAAATTGCTTTGATTAGTAATGGCTAATTAATTCAAAAGAATAAACAACAGATTAAGTTACAATTTACAACAAAAATAATCTGAGTATGCTCAACACTGGTTATCAGTAAAACACTGAGGCAACCTTAGGCCCTTTGCACGATTTTTTAATAAACCGGTTTGATTGATTAAATGAAACTTTTATTAGTAGATTGCACAGTTCAGTACATATTACGTACAATTGACCACTAAATGGTATCACCCGAATACATTTTTCAACTTGTTTAAGTCGGGGTCCACGTAATCAATTCATGGTACAAATATATACTATCATCATAATACAGTCATCACACAAGTTAATCATCAGAGTATATACATTGAATTATTTACATTATTTATAATCCAGAGGATGGGATGAGGAGGGTTTGGTTGATAACAGCACTTCAGTCATCAACAATTGCATCATCAGAGAAATGGGCATTGAAACAGTGTAGGTCTGACTTGGTAGGATATCTACAGCGAGCAGAGAACATAGTGAGTTTAGATAGCATAAGAACAAGTATATAGATTAGAAATACATTTGATTTTTTACATTTGGTTATTTACAATCCGGGGAGGTGAGATGTGGAAGGGGGAGGGTGTTAGTCAAGGGTTGTAGCTGCCTGGAGGTGTTGTTTTAGTGCGGTTTTGAAGGAGGATAGAGAGGATCTTTCTTTTACACCTGTTGGGAGTGCATTCCATATTGATGTGGCATAGAAGGAGAATGAGTTTAGACTTTTGTTAGTTCGGAATCTGGGTTTAACGTGATTAGTGGAACTCCCCCTTGTGTTGTGGTTATGGCGATCATTTACGTTAAGAAAGTAGTTTGACATGTACTTCAGTATCAGGGAGATGTAGTGGATTTTATAGACTAGGCTCAGTGCAAGTTGTTTTACTCTGTCCTCCACCCTGAGCCAGTCCACTTTGGAGAAGTGGGTTGGAGTGAGGTGTGATCTGGGGTGGAGGTCTAAAAGTAACCTGACTAGCTTGTTCTGGGATGTTTGGAGTCTAGATTTGAGGGTTTTGGAGGTGCTAGGGTACCAGGAGGTGCAAGCGTAATCGAAAAAGGGTTGAACGAGAGTTCCCGCTAGAATCTTCAAGGTGCTTTTGTTGACCAGAGAGGAGATTATGTAGAGAAATATCGTTTGTCGGTATATATCGTATTCCGGTATTCGCACTATATATACCACGGTATCAGTTTTGGTCTACCTTGCCCAGCCCTATGTGTGTGTGTATATATATATATATATATATATATATATATATATATATATATATATATATATATATATATATATATATATATATATATATATATATATATATATATATATATATATATTGTAACACTTTAGTATGGGGAACATATTCTAAGTAGCAAAGACTTAATTTAGAGTTATTTGGACACTAGGGGAACATATTCTAAGTAACAAAGACTTAAGGGTTAGGATTAGGGTTGGGGTTATTGTAGTGTTGTGTTTTGTTATGTAAGAACAGACCATATTCATTAAGTGGTGTTAAAGGGAGAATCATATACAACAACTTCCTTACTTAGTACTAATAAGAAATCATTCTGAGGTTATTGAGGGAAGACTCTTAGTTAATGGCTTACTGGTTGTTTCATAAGGCCATGCAGAATAAGGCATTAATAAGTACTTAATTATGACTAATTAAGAGCCAATATGTTACTAATTTGCATGATAATAAGCAACAAATTAATGGTGAATATGTTCCGCATACTAAAGTGTTACCAAATATATAAAGACATCAATCAATCAATGTTTATTCATATACATGTATACTTTAGGGGTGTAACGATTTGCTTTAACAATGATTTGATGTTTGTGGTTGCCTATATGATTCAGGGACAATCAAAATGTGTTGAGAGTGTTTTGATCCAAAACAATTTAGTAAGTAGAAATCTGAAATTGTTTGCAAAAAAACAAAAATCATCCAGTGTAAAATACTGGATACTGGAAACTGCAGGTGAAGTTTCCTATATTCCTGTTATTTCTTGTAAGACAATTATGGATAAATGAATTATGGATACAAACAAGCAAGTAAACAACAAGTAATGGCCAATGCATTCATGAATAAAGTGCAACCAACACTTCAGATTGAAGTAACAGAAGGAAGCAATTTTCAATAAAGGTACAGTAACCAACATGTTAGGAGTAGATTTACCTGCTAAATAAAGTTCCCCATACAGTAGCTGTTCTTCGCCTTGGCGTAGCCGATGAAAAACAGTGTCCCAGGTGTGCGGAAACATGAATGACCCCTCATTCCTGTTGATGGTGTTGGCCCCTTGCTTACTAATTTCTATAGCCTCCTTTATGCATCTCTTTTTATTACTTTCTGACGAAATGACTTCCCTTGGTGTTCCGAGAGTCGGTGTGTCGCGGTAACTGCACGTCTGTCACTTCCACATACGTAGGGTTGGAATTGGGGGTTTAATCACCAAAAATGATTCCCGAGCTCGGCCACCGCTGCTGCTAACTCCTCCCCTCACCTCCCAGGGGGTAGAACTAGGGGATGGGTAATTTTACCACACCTAGTGTGTGTGTGCCTATCAGTGGTACTTTAACTTTTTTTTGACTTTTTTTGTTATGTTGGCGGCGCTATTTTTCCGTTTAAAGTTGTGTTGCGACTTTTTCATTGAGTTGTGTTGTTTGTATTTATTGTGGCTTTTGCCATCGTGCTGTAGCTGAAAGTTATGGTATTGTAATGCCCGGCAGTGAAAAAGAAGAGACACAGTCCGAGATACACTCTGATGCTTTCTTGTGAAGTGAAGTGAATTATATCTATATAGCGCTTTTCTCTAGTGACTCAAAGCGCTTTACATAGTGAAACCCAATATCTAAGTTACAATTAAACCAGTGTGGGTGGCACTGGGAGCAGGTAGGTAAAGTGTCTTGCCCAAGGACACAACAACAGTGACTAGGATGGCGGAAGCTGGGATCGAACCTGGAACCCTCAAGTTAATGGCACGGCCACTCTACCAACCGAGCTATACCGCCCTAAACCAGGGAGCCAAAACAACTCACGTTTAGACACTCAACACACAGACACCCAAAGTCTCGCATGAAACTGTTCACGCTGCCGCACTTGCACACGTCATATACAACAGCGCCATCTCTTAAAGGCCCAAGGACCCACACGTCACAGATATTACACTATTGTCTTATGGCATTTGCATTTATTTTGACCTTTTTCAACCACCTTAGATATCCACCATTTTTGTTGTGATGACGCCACAGACAGGAAAACAGACTTAACGTTTAACATTTTTGTTTTTAACAATGTTAAACTTCATAAAAAGTCTGCTGTTCTTGAATCCAATGTTTTCCTTTTTTTAGTATCGATAAAATTGATTGATTTCCTTTTAAAACGATCTTGGATCAATACTCCTCTCTTGGAAGACAAACTTGCAGAGCACAGATTGATATAATTGAAATGTAGGAATATTAATCGATCTATCGATGTATCGATCAGTCATTACACCCATAATATAAATATCAAAACAACATAACAAAGGGGTAATGGCTCAACAATCTATTTTTAATCCAAACAACACAACAACATTAGAGCAAGCTTAACTGTCAGCACGCGCACACACCCACACAAAAGTCTCATTGGTGCACTCTAAAATGTGAACCACCATGTTGCTACAATAATAAAAAAACAGAAAAGGACAATCATTTTTACCTTGTGTCTGTGAATATGTGTGGCAATTTTGAACACTGGTGCCTTCAAGTGGCTAGCTTTAGCACAAACTAGCAGTGTGAAACTATCCTTTATCAGCTTTTGTCCCGGTGTTGCCTTCTCCTTCGCCGTAATAAAGGTCTGCTGTTTTTTCAGTCGCATCACATTCAAAGACTTGCTGTGTAAAAAAGCCCCCATTTTCTGCAAAAATCCTTGAACTGAAAGTGATGCAAGTCAGAGGCTAACTAGCTAAAACGCTAGCACAAAGGGGTTGTCTAGCAACTCAAAGATATACAGCGAGATTGTGAGAGTTTGGATATTTTTAATGTGTTACTAATCACACAAATCTCTAAGACAGACACAGCTCTGAAAAAAAGATGATTTATTTATGTATTATAACTTTCGAATTATGGGAAAAATTATGTGTTTAATTTTGGTGTCCGTAAATTATTTTTATTATTCAAGCCACAACCTCTATTTGATATGACCATTTTTTTCTGTTTCATGGCTGTGAGATTTTTCTGAATCGCAATATATTCTATTCCACTTCCTGTACTTTTGACTCAAATTTAAATTCAATATTTTGTGGCGTACCTCAGGGATCAATACTTGGACCAAAATTGTTCAATCTCTTTATAAACAACATTTATAAAGTTAAAAATGACTTAAAGTTAGTATTATTTGCCGATGATACAACTGCATTTTGTTCAGGAGAGAACACACAAAAGCTAATACAAATAACAGAAGAAATGAACAAATTAACCGATGGTTTGACAAAAACAGACTATCCTTAAACCTCAGTAAAACTGAAATAATGTTATTTGGTAACAGTAGAAGGGAAACACAAACACAAATACAAATAGACGGAGTAGATATTGAAAGGGTAAAAGAAAACACATTTTTGGAGTAATTGATGATACAATGAACTGGAAATCTCATGTAAAAAAAATATACAACACAAAGTAGCAAGAAACACGTCAGTAATGAATAAAGCAAAACATGTTCTAGACCAAAAATCACTTCATATTCTCTACTGCTCACTAGTGTTACCATATCTGAGTTATTGTGCAGAAATATGGGAAAACAACTACAAATGTGCGCTTCATTCACTAACGGTGTTACAAAAAAGATGAGTTAGAATAATACATAATGTTGGATATAGAGAACATACAAACACTTTATTTATTGAATCACAAATATTGAAATTCAACGAGTTGGTTAATTTGTAAACAGCTAAAATGATGTACCAAAGCAAACTATAACCTGCTACCCAAGAATGTCCAACCATTCTTCTCAACAAAAGAGGAGAAACATAACCTTAGAGGGAAATCTAATTTATAACACTTGTATGCTCGTACAACACTTAAAACCTTTAGCATATCAGTATGTGTAATTAAATTATGGAATGGATTAATCAAACAAAGCACCAAAGTACACAGAACAATAATTATGATGAACATATTGAACCCTTTTCATTCCTTTTGGGATAAAGATGATTTATGTATTTAATATTTGTTAACGTCCTATGGTATATTATTTATGTATTCACTGTTCTGTTCCAGAGAACTGGGAAATGGGATAAAATTGCTATGGTATGAAAAGGGGTAGGATTAAATAAACTCAGTTTATTCCAACTCTTTTTCGGACATACTGTAATAAAACAACTGGTAATATGTGATGCATACATTGTATACATTGTATCGTATGCTACGTTGTATCGTATGCATGTTCGAAATAAACTGAAACTGAACTGAACATCAGAGGGGATGGAAGCCGATTCAATTCAAATTCCAACAATTAAAATAGAGTGAAATTCCAATTCGGTATTTTGTTCAAGATGGGTGCAGAGTTTGTACAAGCACCAAAAAGCAAAGTTATATAGTAGACCAGCCTAGGCAACTAATATTATACAGTAGATATGGTGATCGGGGGTTGCCATGGCAAAAAAAGGCAATATATCATTCCAACAGCCAGCGTAGCATTCCCAGTGTTTTTGTCATTGTTGCCACATGTGACTATAAGGATTTGAAAGGCTCAAATGTATTACTTTGAATTACATCATGTATTGTGTATATCAAATCAAAACACAGACTATTGTTTACTATTATTGGATTTTCTAATCTTCTCTTACTTTTTAAATCTAATTTATTTTTGGCAGAATTATCTGAGAACCAAAATAGAGATTAGAACAGGGCATCACGCTAATGACGGAAGCCTTTTCCGGTCTCGTTCACTAACTTTCCCAAACTCCCTCGGTTAAGACTTATTTCCCTGCCCTAAATGCATAATTTCGTAAATGAAGCATCTGCTTGGGTGGTCTCAGTAGGCCCCTGTGAGTGTGGCTGAGGCAGACACACGAAAACACAAACACACATACACCAACACATACACGGCAGCATTCAAAAATAGTTTGAATCTGCATCCCTTACAGTATGATGGAGATGACAATCCTCATTTGGAAAATATTGAACTTAATATATTTATCTGTATTAAATGAGAACTGCACTTTTTGGGGAATTTTGCCTATCGTTTACAATCATTATGAAAGACATGGCGAAGGATGCATTTTTTTAATGCATTCTAAGTCGTAAATAAACATAAATAAAAGTCTTACAACAGAGCCAATGGGAGGTCCAATCCGCCTGTGAAACCCAATAAATAACCATCCCAAAACCGCAAAATTTACTCTATTTACATTTTGTGACTTGAATATTAACCAAGTATTCATGATAGATATTGTTACAGTAATATAAGCGTTAACGCAGACAAACAATCATGGCCGCGCCGTGATCACAAGCTTGTGTGCCTTTGTTGACAATATCGACTGACCAGCTGCTTTCTCGCTTCCTTGCTTGTGGGATTTTTTTGTAGATCCTCTCCTCTTGATAGTAGAAGGATGAGATTGTCATCCAACAACTTGGTACACTTTGATAGCCAATTTAGACCCGGAAATGGCAGACGACAAAAAATACGCTTGGTTCCCTCCCCCTTTTTTTTCTTCGCGAGGATTATGAGTCATTCTTAATTTAAACCGGAATATAACAAGACTCTAAAAGTTGGCATCTTAATGACAGCAGACCTTATACAGTAAGTGATTTTTTATTATGTTTGTTGGCTCTCATGAAATCTGTAGTGAGTTGTAATCAGTGATGTAGTTGATGTTATGATGCCTTTTAAAATTTAAGTGCCTCACATTCTTAAAATGATCAAAATATGTAAATATCAAATGTTATTATATTTGTGCCCATTACTACATTACATATAAGCCTAAAACATGTATATGAAACCTTGATGGAGGTGTTTAGATGTTTTTTAAAGTCTATAAAGGCCGAATTAACGGCTCCCATAGACTCCATTTTAAGCAGACTTTTGATCGCATTTATTTAGTATTTAGAATGCATAAATGTGCGATTGTGAATGATAGGCAAAATTCTAAAAAAAAAAAACAGTGCAGTTCCCCTTTAAAGGGTCTGTTTGCAACTTGCTCACAATTAAGTTTTTTCAAACAAAAAATATAATAAGAACACCACCGGCTACCTTATATTACCATTAGTGGTTTAATAAAAGGGTAGGATATACTGCGTAAAGTACATTAGAAAGTTAGACCCTTACTAGTCATCCACTTAAGTGTTGCAAAAAGCCCCTTTTAAATGTCTTAGAATTGTTAAATCATTCAATGTTCTCTTAAAAACAGTAACATTAAAATAGATACAATTTGTAATATATTTCCAAGCATTTGTGTCCACTGTGAAGTGCAAAAAAAAAAACATGATATACTTCATAGTTATATAAGATGATGGTTGGCCACAGTAACTAAAATGATAATGTATACAGTACATTTATGTAGTGGGCAGCCCTGCAGGGTGCAGAATTCCACGGCCATCTTTTTCCTTCTTCTGCATCTTCACTTGTGACGATGGCTTCCTTTTTATTCATGTTTGAGCTTTGAGTCACCAGCTGCTTCTTTAGTCAGCGTGGAAGTAGGTCTCCAACTGATCCACAGTTCCCTCATATACACTTTATATAACCCATCTCCTGGGGTCTGCTCTTAAAGAAGCACTCCATCAATTCAAGGTCTTTGGCCCGTTGTTTGGCTGGTGTATGGAGTGTGCATGTGATGTCACAGAAGGTTGAATTCAGAGCAGGCACACCTACTGAGAATGGCAGCTTCAGCATTTAGCGGGATTTCGGTTAAAAAAAAAACAGGATGACCAAGGAACTAATTTTGCTCTTTGCAACTGTTTTCCTTTCTTGTTCCAGTGTGAAGCTGTGATACTTTTAGAGGTCGGCCAACAGCTGGAGAAAACAGACTGATAAATGGATACGTGATCACTAGCTGTAATTACAGTGTCAAATGAATTGCTATCTAACTAGTACTGTATATGCACAGGTTGGCTATTCTTGTGAGTGTGGATGTGTGTGTGTGTGTGTGTGTGTGTGTGTGTGTGTGTGTGTGTGTGTGTGTGTGTGTGTGTGTGTGTGCTCCTTTCTAATGTCCTCTGTTGCTCGCCACAGATGCAGTTGCAATTTCATCCCACATGACAACAGAAGGGATCCGGTGACACACATAAGCATGCAAATCTGTGCACAGGCGAGCAAAAGTAGTGTCATACCCTTCATTTGTCACACTCGGAAATTACATGGAAAAAAATAGTTGCGTTATGTGAAGATTCAAATGGACTGTCATCATTGGCAGACCATAACTGTACGACAGTGACATGCACTTAGATTCAAGCTTGATGAGGTACTGACTTTGTTTCAACTTCTCGTGTTCTAATCAATGTTAATATAGGTTGCTCATTTAAGTACCAATAGAGCTATTATTATATATTTCAGATTTCTGACATCAAAAGACTTCCAAAGTTTGCAAATAAATAGATATGATCAAAATAGTATAAATCTCACAGATATTCCCGAGACATTTTGAGAGCTAATGAGGAAGCCAGTCACGTGATCCGTGAGGTAAAAGTAGCAAGCACAGATCCCTTCCCCATCAACAACAATGCTAATCAAGCAGCCTGTCACGGCGCATGCTCAATCCATCATTCCAGCCGCAGCAAACGCCGCCGGCAGCTCCGCTAGAAGCGCCCCGGGACACGCCCCTGCTCGTTCTTCCCGCATCGCGGCCGCGCGCCTGCACGGCTGCGGGCAATCTACAATCAGTGCACCTGGATCTGATGAGGGCCGACGCCATAAAGACCAGCGGACCCGGAGATCCAGTGCTAGAACGTAGTTCACTGTTTCCTATATTCCTTCCGTCACCTGTGATCGAGCTGTGCGCCTCGCTTCACTGGACTTCCCTCCGGATTTTGGACTGCTTCCCTCGATCCTCGACCCTCGCTTGGACACGGACCTCAACGTCTCTCCCCAGCCCCCGACCTCTCGCTTGCTTACGGACTTCCTTCTTGCCGCACTGGACTTTTGGACAATTCATTCAACACGCACGAACAACAACCACTGGTAACATTTATTTAGCTAATTCCTCACATCGTCTTACCTCATACACCATTAGTAGCATACACACCCCAACACATAGTTAAGCTCAACCTGTTGAGCTTTATCCTGTCGTTGTGTCGTCTCATTCCCCCGTTGATCGTAACACAGCCTTTGTGCGAGGCAATAGCGATTACTTTGGGAAAAATTATGATTCCGAACCTTATATTACATCCTTATATGAACCTATTAAAGAAGATGAGTAATATGTTTTAGAAGCCAAGTGCTAAACAGATGCAGCTTTGTTGTGACACTAGCATCAACAGCATAGTTCGGTGCTAAACATACAAACTAACCATAATAAAACAAACACTTGCTGTAATATTTCCACTCTCGCTGGGATGCCGACTGATGGGATGCTTACATAATCCCGTTCAGATGAAGATTCATAAAAAATTCTCACAAAGGGTTAAAAAAAAGTTGCAGCGACTACGTCTTTTTTTCAATCTTGGGGGATGTGAAAGTAGATCAAACTGTCAGTCCATGGACGTATTTGTCTACTACCAGGTGAGAGATGCATTAAAATATAATCCAGAATTAACTTTTGCCAAGTTTGGGATAAAGGAGAAGCAGCCGCCAGCTCAGTGTGTCAACAATAGCAGCGTAAGCTAGTATTAGCTCACTGCTATCAATGCCCCGTTAAAATAGTCTGCCTGCATTAGCACCTATTTTAACAATATCACTCATATTTGTTTTCAGGTCATAACATGTAAATAGATTATTGTTGGCGGTTTTAGAGAGGGTTAGAGATAGGGTGAGAAGCTCTGCCATCCGGGGGGAGCTCAAAGTAAAGCAGCTGCTCCTCCACATAGAGAGGAGCCAGATGAAGTGCTTTGGGCATCTGGTCAGGATGCCACCCGAACGCCTACCTAGGGAGGTGTTTAGGGCACGTCCGACCGGTAGGAGGCCACGGGGAAGACCCAGGACTCGTTGGGAAGACTATGTCTCCCAGCTGGCCTGGGAACGCCTCGGGATCTCCTGGGAAGAGCTGGACGAAGTGGCAGGGGAGAGGGAAGTCTGGGCTTCCCTGCTTAGGCTGGTGCCCCCGCGACCCGACCTCGGATAAGCGGAAGAAGATGGATGGATGGATGGGTTTTAGAGAGGATATAATGGGCGCAACATACGACCCTCGATCTGTTGACTCAGTTGTTAGCTATTTATTTATGATTTTGAATGCATAGAAAAAAAACCAAGCGTGTGTGTCCTTGTCTTACATGAGGATTGTGAATGATAAACAGCACATCTCTTTCCAATTTTTGCTACTTTCCAGTTTGACTGAGCTTATAAAATGCTCAGAGTGCAGAAGTGTTTCTATTGTGAGGTACAATCTACAGAAATTGCCAAAGATATTCGGAGCGGAATATTCAAATTGGCCGAATGAATTTGTGGCATTTTGTGATGTTTAGACGGTATTTTCACATACTTTTCGGAGTGTAAATACAATTGGATATGATTTAATGCAGTGTTTTTCAACCGCTGTGCCGCGGCACACTAGTGTAGCGTGAGATATTGTCTGGTGTGCCGTGGGAGATTATGTAATTTTACCTAATTGGGTTAAAAATATTTTTTGCAAACCAGTAATTATAATCCGCAAATGTGCCGTTGTTGAGTAACCGTGTAATACTCTTCCATATCAGTAGGTGGCAGCAGGTAGCTAATTGCTTTGTAGATGTCGGGAACGACGACGATGGTTTGCAGGTAAAAAGGTATCTAACGCTTTAAACCAAAAATAAACAGAAGGCGAGTGCCGCTAAGAAAAGGCATTGAAGCTTAGGGATGGCTATGCAAAACGGAGCTAAAACTGAACGGGCTGCAAAGTAAACAAAAACAGAATGCTGGACGACAGCAAAGACTTACAGCGGGTGGAGCAGACGGCATCCACAGAGTACATCTATACATGACATGACAATCAACACCAAAATAGGAGCGCCAGACAAGAACTAAAACACTACACACAGGAAAACAGCAAAAAACTCAAAATAAGTCACGGCATGATGTGACAGGTCGTGACAGTACACCTACTTTGAGACAAGAGCTATAGTGATGCATGCTTGGTTATGGTTTGAATTCATATCCAACAATTGTGAGAACGACTTTTTACTGTCAATATCGGATGCTGAGTTTCCTTTTTTAATGTTTTCTGCTGGTGGTGTGCCTCGGGATTTTTTCAATGAAAAAAATGTGCCTTGGCTCAGAAAAGGTTGAAAAACACTGATTTAATGGATACAATAAAACACAATTAGGTATATAAAGTCAACTTGTTTTTCCACTTTACTGGTACTGTAAGAGGATAACAGGAAAAATAAGAGACTACCAGTAATTACATTTTCAACTACCCCTTGTTTTGGTTTTATTGTGCTGAAAACCATTTGTTGTCTGACCTTTATAAAGTCCATGAGCCTATCCTTCTCTAGGAAGCTATGTTACTTTGTTTGTAAAAGTCATCCTCATTTTCTTTTAGTTTCAAAAGTCTCTCAGCCACTTTGTGATATTATTTTGCACTTCCCCAAACGCTGTAGCTGTGCCTCGTTGTAGAAAGATAGCACCGACAAACACCTGCCACACGTGATGACCTTCACGTCAGTTAAGACATTATTGTCTTCAGAGTTATTTTTTTTATTTTTTTTTACCTTAGATCAATATGATATAATCAGTGATAATACAAATTACTTCTTAGTCCCATTTATCTACCTATATAAAAGAAAAAAATAATAGTTTTTGCTTTTTATTTGTAATAATAGTGCCTAAATGTTATTGTTCTCCAGGAAAATGTACTTTGTTGTAAAATCACGATCGATCCCCTTCTGTTTTGACTGTTTTGGCGAAGTTTTGAGCTCAGATATATATTCCTCCAGTTTTGGCAGTAACATTCATTCATTCATTCATTTAGCAAATTGTAACACTTTTAGTGCTGTCTTTACTCGTTTTGTATTTAAATGAGGCGGTGTTGTTATCTTCAACTGCTTTACCATTGTTGGTATATGCATTCTTCCTACATTGTTGATACAAATTATTGTTAAAGTGTAATAATTATTGTTACCTGTGGTAATGCCACTATGATAAAACATTTGTATAATCCTTAAACAATGTAACAGTGAAACTCAATGTATTAATCACTGAATGGAGAACTGGGGGTGGGATTAAATACAGTATCTTCTTCTCACTCCCTTTCAGGCAAAACTGGACCATCATGCTTCATACTCATACTGTACATTACCTTTTGCATTATATTAAATTATATTATTACATGTTGTCAACCTTGTACTTTTATACTTGTACGGAAGGGACAAGTGGGCCGGATTAGATAGATTCTAGATTCGTAGGAGCCTAGGGTGTGCAGCAACATATGACACTTACACAGGATTTGCAGATTAATTTGAATTTACTTGGGAGTTTTTATAGTTAAACTGTGCACAAAAACATAACATATACAGTAGACAGCTAGATAGATGGATGGATAGAATGATAGACAGACAGACGGAGACGGATGGATGGATGGTTGGATGGATGGATGGATGGATAGCTCTTGAAAAAAATTATAAAATAAAAATACAAAACAGTCTTTCAATGTTTTGGTCGGACTCAATATTTGTCTAGTCTTAATTTGTGTAAATGTGAGCAGTCGTGTCGCAAACACTGGTTTGTTCGCGCTCGGCTCGCCATCCACACTTGAAAATTATTTGTCCTCGGAAATCCATTCAACGAAAGAATCCAATCCGGGAAAAAAATTGTTCTTGCATCTGATTTGTTTAGAAAAAAAAGCAAAAAAAAAACCTGCTGGTTTCATCTCTGAAAAGAGACAGTAGCAACATGCACCTCTTTATGGTGACTCACAGTACAACAGCACCTTTCAGTGTGATTTATCTCTTTTAGATTCTACTGTGTAGAAAGCCATGGTGTAAGTGCCACCTACACTGGTGTATAAAATGCAGGACTCCCTTGAAAAAGGGATTCTTAATCTCATTGGGACTTTCCTGGGTAAATAAAAAGGTTAAATAGTTTTTTTTAAATGTTTACAAACAATTTGAACATGCTGACATACAGAAATAATCATGCCCTCATTCGGTTGTTCTAAATGCTGATAATAAGACACTCTTTAGCATGCCTAAGCACTAAAAAGGAAAACAAATACTTAACGACTGCCTTGTCTTGTTTCTACCCTGTATTTATCCAGTGCACTCAAGACCGAGCGCAGTGCTCTAAACTAGTAAGTTTGCTTGTGCACTAAACAGCATATAGCAGCAGCCTCATATTGTATGACAGTTATTTTCAAACTCTGATAAATGTACCACTAGTGGTACGCGGGCCCCATCTAGTGGTAAACCAAAGAACACATTAATTAAATATTCAAACACAGTGTTACTGTCCAAACTGTGTGTAATATAACAGCGGCCCTAAAATATTAAAAATATGTGTTAAATAAAATCATCTGCCTTGTATTTAATGAATACTTGGGCCTACCACGCTACTGCATTTTAATGTTGGTCATTATGGTGGCACTTGCAGAGCCAAGTGTTTTCTGAAGTGATACTTGGTGAAAAAGGTTGAAAACCCACTGCTGTGTGAGGTTTCTGCCCTGCATATGGTCAGGAAATGTGCAAATGTGCAAAAGGAAATGTTTCTGAAACAGTTGTAATCATAGGGAAAAGACATGTATATTATGGTTTAATGAAGAAATGCTAATAACCATGTTTAAATTGTGCTCACATATGCCCCTACCTCTTTGCGGTGAGGAAGGGACACTGCACGCTTCAACTGCAGTTATTTTGCAAAAATAAAATTAGAAATTACACATGCTGTAGAAAGTCATGGTATATAATAAATATGTCTGTAAACATTGGGATCATGCTTACAAACAAAAACAGGTAACGCCATCCATCAACTGAGTGCACTGAGCGCAGTGCTCTTAGAGCAGGGGTGTCAAACTCATTTTAGATCAGGGGCCGCATGGAGGAAAATCTATTCCCGTGTGGGCCAGACGGGTAAAATCATGGCATAATAACTTAAAAATACAAGTACGACAACTTCAGATTGTTTTCTTTGTTTTACTTCAGCCCAAAATAGAACAAGCACATTCTGAAAATGTACATAACACAATGAATCCTCTTGACAAAACACTTCAAGCTAGTTGAAAATTCTGAGGAAAAAAATTGGTGCAGTTTCAAAAACACCATGAAGAACACAATGAACTTAGACTTCATCTCAGTGTATGTACTAAGCAATTAAACTTTAAGTCACAGCCCATCTAGGATTGAACAAAAAACAAAATAAAGCATAAATAAAACGTTTTATGTATCATCTACCTCATTTGTCATTTCCATATATTTTCCACAGCAAAATATGATCTGGACCAAAAATCACTCCATATTCACTATTGTTCGCTATAGTTACCATATCTCAGTTATTGTGCAGAAATATGGGGACATCATTACAAAACTACGCTTCAGTCACTAATAGTCTTACAGAAAAGATCAGTTGGCAAAATACATAATGTTGGATATAGAAAACATACAAACCCTTTATTTATTACATCAAGAATATTGAAATTTGGTGCATTTGCAAACAGCTAAAATTATGTACAAAGCAAACTATAACCTGCTACCCAAGAATGTACAACAATTATTCTCAACAAAAAAATATAAATAAAAACTTAGAGAAAAATATAACTTAAAACGTGTGTATGGACATACGACATTTAAAACTTTGAGCATATCAGTATGTGGGATTGAATTATGGAATGGATTGAGCAAAGATGTCAAACAATGTACTAGTATGATCTAATTTAAGAAACGGTTCAAACTATATGTGTTTACAAAGTACAAAGAAGAACAATTATGATAAATGTCTTGAACTTATTGAAAATGATATAACGTTCATTTCATTTCATTGGGTGAATCATAACTGACATAGTTATTTATAAAGAAAAATGCTGTGTTTAGAATTTGTTGATGTAAATTGTGTAAAAATTGAGATCAGGAAGTGAATATATGTGTTAGTAGTTACAGCGAAGTAGAGAAGGGGTAAGATTTAAAAAGCTTTGCTTCTTCCTACTCCTTTTCGGACATGTAAAGACAAAAAAAAGAAAATGTGTATAACATGTGATGTATTGTATTGAAACTTTATACATGTTCGAAATATACTTAACCTAACCTAATTTAACAAACTAACATATCAATCCTGTACTAACTCAACAAAGCATACAAACTGAGGTAGAAATCATTTAAGTGGGTTGAGTTTCTCCCTGCCTTCTAGGCATCACTGTGGATTGGTAGAAAAATAAAAGCTGTGCAATGTGCGATCAATTTCAACAAACCAAAAATAAAAACTTAAAAGATTGACAGTATTGCAGTAAATCACACGCAGTTCACTTTTTTCAAATGTGCACAGAAGACAATAATCTTCACAGAACTATAATAAGGTGCATTGTCTCATGCAGCATTTTACCAATTGTTTATTTTACTCTTGTTTGTTTTACATCCAGTCAAGGGGAAGGAGTCACAGCCCCTGTTATGATCACAGCACCTGTTATGATCCGTTGCCCGGATCTTAGTTTGTTTACGTTTTATGTCTCTTGTTGGCTTAGTTCTGTTTCAGCACCCCTGTTTTGTGTCTCCTTGGTTACCATGGTTATTTATTGTTTTCACCTGCCTCTGATTAGTGTTCGGGACGCTCACCTGTTACTGAGCACTAATCAGAGAGCTATTTAGTCCTCCCTTTTCCTGTCACCCAGCCTGGTGCTTTTGTTTGCTTTATGCAACTGTCCCGTTCAATGATTTCTAGTTCCCTGTGTGTGTCTTACGCTAAGTCCCATCTTAGTGTTTCCCTGTGAGCTATTCCGCAAGCTTTCCTTGCTATAGGCATTCCCTGTGTGTTCGGCACGCTCTCCTTGTGTTCATTTGTTTTGTTTGTTTTGTTTTTTGTGAATGATTTATGAGAATAAATCATCTCCTACCTGCACGCTGTCTTTGGAGTTCCTGCTGCGTCATCGTCGGAAGAACAATCCATTCATCATGCCTCCTCGTCCCCGATCCCGTTACAGTACCTCTTGCTTGGTATACTTGCTCGCCCCGGTATAAACTATCTGTTTGCCTAACAGTATTGTTATTGCGACATCCAGTTGACCCATTTAGAACAGCATTCAAAAATGCAGCTCAATTTTACACTTAGCAAACTCATCTCACGGGCCGGATTAAACCCGTTCGCGGGCCTGTTCCGGCCCGCAGGCCGCGTGTTTGACATCCCTGTCTTAGAGTGTAAACTCGCTTGCATACTGAGCGGAGTGAGAAGACGAGCCTCATCTCAGGTTTATTATTGTAGATAAAATATATTTAGTCAGTAAACGTAAACTAGGCTTTGCCTCACCTGCCTTTTCTGACCGATGCTCCCTGCTGCACAGCCTGAGGCAGGGCGGGGGAACGAGCCAGGACATGTTATTGCCCACTTTTAGAGCACGATCCAGTTTACAGAGCCAGGATGTCCTGACAAATCCAGGATTTATGGCACACAAACTACAGTAATTCCCCTCACAAATTATCACCCGCAGATCAGAGTGAAACACAGACTGGTACACACACTCCTACACCAGACTTGATCATAAAGTTAAAGTCAATCAAGTACCACTGATTGTCACACACACACTAGGTGTGGTGAAAATACCCTCTGCATTTGACCACCCCCTGGGAGGTGAGGGGAGCAGTGAGCAGCAGCTGTGGCCGTGCTCAGGGATCATTTTGGTGATTTAACCCTCAACCTCAACCCTTGATGCTGAGTGCCAAGTAGGGAGGTAATGTGTGGGCGCTCTAACCGCAAGGCCACTGGAGAACTGAAGCCAGACATGCCGTTCAGCAACCGGACTTTTGTTTCTCTTTCAGTTTTTTCTTACTTTTGAAGAGAGCGAAGAAAAAAATATAGTCAAATAATAATACCAATGAAGTCAAATAGAAAGTATCATTTGACACTTGGAGGCTCAACTTGTGGACATAAATGTCCGACAACAATGTGAATCCCTACAGAGATTAGTCTATAATGTATTTTAGTAGGGATGTCCGATATTATCGGCCGATAAATGCTTTAAAATGTAATATCGGAAATAATCGGTATCGGTTTCATAATTATCGGTATCGGTTTCAAAAAGTAAAAAGTATGACTTTTTAAAACGCCGCTGTGTACACGGACGTAGGGAGAGGTCCAGAGCGCCAATAAACCTTAAAGACAATTCCTTTGCGTGCCGGCCCAGTCACATAACATCTACGGCTTTTCACACACACAAGTTAATGGATACTTGTTCAACAGCCATACAGGTCACACTGAGGGTGACCGTATAAACAACTTTAACACTGTTACAAATATGTGTCACACTGTGAACCCACACCAAACAAGAATGACAAACACATTTCGGGAGAACATCCGTACCGTAACACAACATAAACACAACAGAACAAATACCCAGAACCCCTTTGCAGCACTAACTCTTCCGGGACGACAAGCCCTGGTTCACACCCAAGCTCCGACAGCTGCGCAAGAAGGAGACTGCGTGGAGAAGCGGGGCCCGGAGTACCTACAGAGAAGCGAAGTACCACTTCAACAGGGAAGTGGAGAAAGCTAAATCTGTGTACTCTAACCGTATACAGGAACAGTTCCGCTCCAATGATTCTGTGGCCGTTTGGAGAGGGCTAAGGGCCCTTACGAACTATAAGCCCAAAGCCCCACAGGCCCTGAATGACCGGACTCTCGCTCAAGGCAAGGCAAGGCAAGGCAACTTTATTTGTGTAGCACTTTTCATACACAAGGCAGACTCAAAGTGCTTCACAGACAACAAAGTAAAATTAAAAAATGCAGACAATAAAAATAAAAACAGTGCGGACGTTAAAAGTCAAAAGATTAAAAGATTTAGCTGAAAGCTAAGGTGAACATAAAAGTTTTCAGTCTAATTTTAAAAGTAGTCAGAGTTGGGGAAAGTCTGACATCTTCAGGAAGTTTATTCCAGCTATTTGTTGCATAGTGACTGAATGATGCGCTCCCTTGATTTGAGTTTACTCTGGGAACCGCTAACAGATTGGTCTCAGAAGATCTTAGTGATCTAGAGGGCTTATATAGTGGGAGCATATCAGTGATATACTTCGGCCCTAGACCATGTAGTGATTTATATGTGAACAGGAGGATTTTGAAATCAATTATGTGATGTACAGGGAGCCAATGTAAGGATTTAAGAATTGGTGTAATGTGCTCACATTTTTTGGTCTTTGTTAGAACTCTAGCAGCAGCGTTCTGAACAAGCTGTAGCTGCCTGACCGAAGGGCCTCAACACACATTACTGTCGTCATGAACGGCCTTCAGCTCATCAAAGCTCTGTTCCCCCACCATCACCCTCCCCACCAACGCCAGCACTTAATTAAAGGATTTAAAGGACTCCAAGGACATCACAGGACTCCAAGAACATCACAGGACTTTAAAGGCCTACTGAAACCCACTACTACCGACCACGCAGTCTGATAGTTTATATATCAATGATGAAATCTTAACATTGCAACACATGCCAATACGGCCGGGTTAACTTATAAAGTGCAATTTTAAATTTCCCGCTAAACTTCCGGTTGAAAACTCCTTTGGATGATGACGTATGCACGTGACGTAGCCAGTGAAACAGAGTTATGGATCCCCCATTGAAGCCAATACAAAATAGCTCTGTTTTCATCTCATTATTCCACAGTATTCTGGACATCTGTGTTGGCGAATCTGTTGCAATTTGTTCATTGCATTATGGAGAAAGAAGCTGAGCAAGCAAAGAAGAAAGTTGTCGGTGCGAAGCGGAGTATTTTGCGAGGGAAGTCAGCAACACAACACAGCCGGTGTTTCATTGTTTACATTCCCGAAAGATGCAGTCAAAATCCAGAGACTCTTACCAGGAGGACTTTGACGTCGATACACAGACGCCTGTAGAGAACTGGGACAACACAGACTCTTACCAGGATTACTTTGATTTGGATACACAGACGCAGACGCGGTACCGTGAGTACGCAGCTGCGCTTCCAAACATTTGATTGCTTGCTCGTACGTGCGTGTCACGTACGTAACTTTGGGTAAATATATAAGCTTTATGAACCTTGGGTTAGGTGAACGGTCCTTTGGGCTGAGTGATTGTGTGTGTGGTGTGCAGGTGTTTGAATTGTATTGGCGGGTTATATGGACGGGAGCTAGAAGCTAGCATAACAAACACCTAGGTGTTTTTATGCGGGATTAATTTGTGGCATATTAAATATAAGCCTGGTTGTGTTGTGGCTAATAGAGTATATATATGTCTTGTGTTTATTTACTGTTGTAGTCATTCCCAGCTGAATATCAGGTCCCACCCTCCTCTCACAGCATCTTCCCTATCTTAATTGCTTCCACTCCCCACTAGTCCTTCACTTGCACTTTCCTCATCCACAAATCTTTCATCCTCGCTCAAATTATTGGGGAAATTGTCGCTTTCTCGGTCCGAATCGCTCTCACTTCTGGCCGCCATCACTGTAAACAATAGGGAACTTTGCGGAAATGTTCAGCTGACTACGTCACGCTACTTCCGGTAGGGGCAAGGCTGTTTTTGTCAGATACCAAAAGTTGCGATCTTTATCGTCGTTGTTCTCTACTAAATCCTTTCAGCAAAAATATGGCAATATCGCGAAATGATCAAGTATGACACATAGAATAGATCTGCTATCCCCGTTTGAATAAAAAAAAAAAAATTCAGTAGGCCTTTAAAGGCCCTCTCTATCCGAGAGGAGGATGTACGCCGGCAGTTCTTGAAGCTAAATACGCTGAAGGCCCCTGGGCCGGATGGTGTCTACCCCTCCACCCTCAGACACTGCACGGATCAGCTGGCTCCTGTTACAGTGTAATAATTATTGTTACCTGTGGTAATGCCACAATGATACAACATTTGTATAATCCTTAAACAATGTAACAGTGAAACTCAATGTATTAATCACTGAATGGAGAACTGGGGGTGGGATTAAATACATGATCTTCTTCTCACTTCCTTTCAGGCAAAACTGGACCATTATGCTTCATACTCATACTGTACATTACTTTTTGCATTATATTAAATTATATTTTTACGTGTTGTCAACCTTGTACTTTTTTTTTAATGTCATTGCCTGAAATAAATGAATAAATGAAATAAAAAGACAAAAATACTTGTACAGAAGGGACAAGTGGGCCAGATTAGATAGATTCATAGGAGCCTAGGGTGTGCAGCAACATATGACACTTACACAGGATTTGCAGAACAATTTGAATTTACTTGCGAGTTTTTATAGTTAAACTGTGCACAAAAACATAACATATACAGTAGACAGCTAGATAGATGTTAAACATTGAATAAACTACATGTGGAACATAACATAACATAGGACCTAGTTCGTTACAATATAAATAAATAAAAAACACACTAAAAAATTATTTTTTCTATATTCAAACACAGTGTTACTGTTCAAACTGTGTGTAATGTTGCAATTGCCAAACATATTAAATACACTTGTTTAAAACCTCTACCTGGTTTTTAATAAATATTTAGGCCTACTATGCTACTGTATTTTAATGTTAGTCATTATGGTGGTACTTAGAGAGCCAAGTTTTTTCTAAGGTGGTACTTGGTGAAAAAAGTTTGACAACAACTTTTCTTGATCATAAATAATGCCTCTCAGCTGGATAGTAGAAGGCTGAGGACATCATACGACAAGTTGGTCAATTTAAGCATCCAATGGCAAGAATGACACAAAAATTCCACCCCCCTTTTTTCTTTGTGAGGATTATGATTTATTATTCATCTAAGCGGGAATATATAAACATTCTAACAATTGGCCTCTCATTGAAACCAGACATTGTACAGTAAGGAATGTTTTATTATGTGTGTTTGCTCTCATAGGCTCCATTGTAGGCTGACTTTTGATCACATTTATTTAGTAGTTAGAATGCATTAAAAAAAAAAACATTTGTGTTCTTGTCTTACATAATGTTGATAGGTGTGCAGTTCCCCTTTAATGTGGCATCAAAATGAATCATAGCATCTTTCCGACAAATGGATTAGTGGCCTTTAAATAAGGCTGAACAATACTAACCGAACAAAAGCATGTTTTTCTAATAAGCAAAAGAGCATTATATTGGCTTGAGTGAAAAAAAACATAAAAACTAAAAGCTAGAAATAATGGATGACTCTTTTGTCATTGTCATGGTAATCCTATATCATTGACTTCAGTTCTCGCTGGTCATTTTGGGGATTTTCTCTCCAAAAAGGTTTGAACATAGAGGGATTTATTTCATTGTGAATCATCCTTCATTTCCCCTGCCAATATTGACATCTGGTCAGTTACTGTGACCGCTTGCGGCTGGTTTGGTTTTGTATATCCTCTCAATATGGACAGATGTTTCCCACACTTTCTGTAATTTGAGTTTATAATGCTTGGCCTAATGCACCCGGCTGCCTGCAAGACACTCGCTGACATTGCGGATGTCTTCACAAGGCATGGCTGATGTGAAAATCTGATGATGACATGAAAATCAAAAAATCAGTAAGTATTACGTTTAGCACAATAAGCTCTGAACTCTATTGAGGTTTACTCTGCTTTTGATCAACGTATTGTTGTTGACCGGTGCATTCTCCATGCTGCAGTGCGCTCTCCAAAGGACTAATGAGTCATGCCAAGAGGTGAGGCTCTCTTTACGAGTTTTCGGTTTGCTTTTGATTGTTAGACCGTATTTGCACTGTGGTGGTGTGGGATTGCACTGAGAGCTGTTTTAAAATATTTAGCTTACCTTCTTTCACTGCGAGTGAAAAGTGCAAAATCATCAAAACATCTCCCAGTATGATGCAGTACAGTTCTACACTACAGCAAATACAATCTCAATAAGAAACATTGTTTTAAAGTGATGTCCCCCCTATTTTGTGCTTCTTGTTTTTTCTTGTATATTTGACTGTTAACATTTTACTATTCAAATGTTAACATATTGGGAACTTTCTCTGACATATACAAAAATTTGCATGCATGTTTTTGTAATGCTCAGAATTTGGATACAGTAGTTTGCTTTGTATAGGCCTGGGCATTCTGCGGCCCGCGGGCCACATCCGGCACTTTGTGCATCCCTTTCCGGCCCGTGTGAGGCCAATCATAAATTACAAAATACATTTTAAAAAGTATCTATGTCGAGGGTGCTGCTTTTGTTTTGAAAAGTGTTATTTGTATTACTTCCGTGTAAATGTATGCGCGTGTGTGATTGTGAGTGAATGTGAACAGCGGCAATCACAAATTACAAAATACATTTTAAAAAACATCTATGTCCTGCGTGCAATACAACTGTGCTGCTTTTATTTTGAAAATTGTTATTTATGGATGTATGTCCGGGTGTAACCTGTGAGTGAAGGTGCACAGCGACAAGTGATGCCCAGTTACCACCGAGATGTCAGCTCACGCTAAAAAAAGCAAAGTTGATGACGAATGCCGGGTTTTCAACAAGACCTGGACTACCAAGTATTTCTTTACAGAAATTAAAGGTAAAGCCGTGTGCTTAATTTGTGGTAGACAGGTTGCTGTGTTTAAAGAATATAATTTGAATCGCCACTACACGACGAAGCAGATGGTTGTCCAAATCTGACGGGTTAAAAATGTTGGACTTTTAAAGAGGATGCAGGATAAAGTGACAGAAATTAACCCTGTGCAGAAATGGACATTTTTGCATTGTATTATACATCAGGAAGTGTTGTGTAAGACAGTGTTAAAAATAAAACCATCAAAAGCAATCTGCTTTTGTATAAAGTTAAGTTAGGTTAAATGAAATTATTATTATTATTATTGTTATTTATCTTATGGTATATCAAAAATAATATTGAGCAAAATGTAATTGAAATATTTTCGATGTGGCCCTCCAGCAGTGCTCGGGTTGCTCATGCGGCCCCCGGTAAAAATTAATTGCCCACCCCTGGTATAGGCGGTGCATATTGACCATTAGATATTGCAAAGTTAATCATTTCTTTGCCAGGTTTTAATGTACCATTCAGACAGCAAGAAAGAGCTTCACAGCAAACATGAATGCCTTGTGTGAATCTTGGAGTGTTTGTGCGTGTGTGTAAGGGTGGGTATTCCAGAGTGGTTTGTCACGGTGTGGTTTTCTGGGTTAACCACAATTCCTTATCAGCGATGTGATCACATAAATACGGTTGCCTCATCAAAGCTACACAACACCATGACACAGACAGACAGTCACAACTATTTGTCTCTGTCTGAGCACCGTTCTAGTCTCCCGTTTGTGCCTCATGCAGCAAAAAGCAGAATGCAATCTTGCTGTGGTGAATGTCTGTTTATCTCACAGAAGACATTTTGAGCAGATGAAACGTGTGTTGCGGGGTTTTAGTTATAACAGCTATTCATTAAGATATTAGGTGGGCACAATGGTCGCTGAAATAAATTGAATCTGACTAATAGATGCGGTTCATGTAGCATCAGTTTTCAATACAACAATTGATAGTAAGTTACTATCTATTAGGGTTGTCCCGATACCAATAATTTGTTAAATGTGTATCGATATTTTTTAAAACTTTTCAAGATGAAGGGAACTACAAACAATGTCAACATTGGCTTTATTTTAACAGTAAATTGTACAATACATTAAACATATGTTTATTATTGCAATTAAAGAACAATTTTAAAAGGCATTAAACACATTGGGCTTTTCTTGTTGCACTCAAAAAACAATTTACAATTTTCCATATTACACATAGTCTGTCATAATCAAGGATTAGGTTAGAATATAATAAAAAGCTTTATTGACATTATAATAAATGCTTCATGATTTATGGTTGCCAATCTCGGTCTGTGCTTTAAGAGAAATACAACTTTTAGTAAATACTAAAAACAAAACTGTGGATAAAAGTACACAGATAAGCCATGTAGCAGGTAAAACACACATTTGTTAAAGATAAAACACAAATTTCAGGAATTTGTTTCAAAATTCAGTCATTTCACTTGCATTAGTTGACGCTAATTGGGGGTTTAGCTGCGCTAATATTTGCCATCAAGCCAAGCAGCTGTGTGCGTGTCTACGTATCTACATGTGCACAACAAGGGAACTGGTTACCTTAGTAGAGTAGTGTACAGTATGTGTGTTTGCGAGAATGGCAATGTGTTGGCTGAGGGAGTGTGTGCACTGTGCAGTAGAGTGATGAACGGGTCGCATTGTGTCCTGCAAAATTAATAATAAAGCAACCAGATTGTCACGAATCGGCAGCCTCGTCAGTCTAACCCGAAAGCAGAGCTTAGCAGACCCATTGCCCGGTAAAGTGAAGGGTGTTACCCCCGAGAGGGAATGTCTGCCCTGTGCCACTACGGCCTACTTGGCAGCCCAACAGCAGGACAGGTGTAACAACTACATTATTACCTGTCACTATTTAAACTCCTTCTGCAGATCTGAATGCTTATTATTTAAATGTTTACCTAAGTTTAAAGCAAAGGTGGTAATACTAATCGCCATTGCAGCGTGGCGCCTCCCTGTTTAAAGTGTCACCTTTATTGTTAGTTTTGAAGCCCAAATACCTCCATAGTGCGCTTCACGCACCCTCTTTATTAGGAGAAGAAATTAATTTGTTTTTGTCGTTCTTCCTCTCCAATATGTTATTGCTTGTATGCACTTTGTGGGTGTGTTTTAACACACTCAACATCATGCGCCATCACGGTACCGGTATTTTTCGAAGATGATATAGTACTGTTATAAATTGATTAGTACCGCGATACTTTATTAGTACCGGTATGACATACAACCCCTCCTATCCACCTATATATATATATATATATATATATATATACATATATATATATATATATTAGGGCTGGGAATCTTTGGGTGTCCGACGATTCGATTCAGAATCGATTCTTGGGGTCATGATTCGATTCAGAATCGATTTTTTTTTTTCAATTCAACACGATTCTCGATGCAAAAACGATTAATTTTTTTTTTTTTTTTTTTAATGAAAACAATACACAACAATACCATAACAATGCAATACAATTTCAAAAGAAAACCCGACCCAGCAACATTCAGAATAGCAATAAACAGAGCAATTGAGAGCAATTGAGGACACACAAACATGACACGGAACAATCTAAAAGTAGTGAGACAAAAATGAATATTATCAACAACAGTATCAATATTAGTAACAATTTCAACATAGCAGTGATTAAAAATCCCTCATTGATATTATCATTACAAACATTAATAAAAAAATAAATTAAAAAAAATGAACAATAGTGTCACAGTGGCTTACACTTGCATCGAATCTCATAAACCAAATGTCTAATGATAATGTCAATGAGGGATTTTTAATCACAGCTATGTTGAAATTGTAACTAATATTGATACTGTTGTTGATAATATTCATTTTTGTTTCACTACTTTTGGTTTGCTCTGTGTCGTGTTTGTGTCTCCTCTCAATTGCTCTGTTTATTGCAGTTCTGAGTGTTGCTGGGTCGGGTTTGGTTTTGGAATTGGATTGCATTGTTATGGTATTGATGTGTATTGTTTTGTTGGATTGATTAATTTAAAAAAAAAAAAAAATCGATTTTTATTTTTTTATATTTATTTTATTTATTGATTTATTTATTTTTTAATTAATCAATCCAACAAAACAATACACAGCAATACCATAACAATGCAATCCAATTCCAAAATCAAACCCGACCCAGCAACACTCAGAACTGCAATAAACAAAACAATTGAGAGGAGACACAAACACGACACAGAACAAACCAAAAGTAGTGAAACAAAAATGAATATAATCAACAACAGTATCAATATTAGTTACAATTTCAACATAGCAGTGATTAAAAATACCTCATTGACATTATCATTAGACATTTATAAAAAAATTTAAAAAAAGAACAATATTGTCACAGTGGTTTACACTTGCATCGCATCTCATAAGCTTGACAACACACTGTGTCCAATATTTTCACCAAGATAAAATAAGTCATATTTTTGGTTCATTTAATAGTTAAAACAAATGTACATTATTGCAATCAGTTGATAAAACATTGTCCTTTACAATTATAAAAGCTTTTTACAAAAATCTACTAGTCTGCTTGCATGTCAGCAGACTGGGGTAGATCCTGCTGAAATTCTATGTATTGAATGAATAGAGAATCGTTTTGAATCGGGAAAAAATCGTTTTTGAATCGAGAATCGTGTTGAATTGAAAAAAAAATCGATTTTGAATCGAATCGTGACCCCAAGAATCGATATTGAATCGAATCGTGGGACACCCAAAGATTCACAGCCCTAATACCATATTTCCTTGAATTGGCGCAGGGAATATAGTATTCGCACGTCTAGAATTACTGCCGGGTCAAACTCGTTTCTCAAAAAAATTAACGCATGCTTGGCCTTATCGCCGGTTCATTATTGAAGCTGGATCAAATTCGTTTCGCAAAATATTAATTTTATTATCGCATGTCTATAATTTTCACCGGGTCAAACTCGTTTCGCAAAATATTTAGCATATGGCTAGAACTTCCACCGGGTCAAATTCGTTACGTCACGAGTGACGCATCTGTCCTCATTTTCAAAATGGAGGAAGCTGCTTTCAGTAGTTTACAATCGCACAAAGGAAAAAAGATAAAGAGCTATTCAGTAGGATTTAAGGTCCAAGCTATTGAATAACCGGTACAGTATGCTACAGAGAACAGTAAGCAGCTATGTTTTATTAATATACCGTAGCTGCGTGTGTGAAATACTGTATAAGTCATTAAATGACTCCCGCATCCTGGTGGTAGAGGGCGCTGCCGCGCTAGTGATCCTTCTTGCGACTTCCGGTACTGCAGAAGAAGTGAACACACGCAGCAAGAGATTTTTTTCTCTTCCTTTTAACAAGGAGGATTACATACCGGTATCTAAAATAAAACAGTTTTCTAAACTGGACTTTCAATCGAAGCAGGAGGTAATAATTAAAGGAATATCTCCATCGAGACAGAGACTTTTAAAACGGAAAAAAGAAAATAATGAAGACTTCTATAAACAAGTTATCGATGCTTTTGGTCAGAAGGAGCTGCAAATGGACTCCATTTATAAGTACAGGTAAGACCATAATAACGTTTTTTTTAATTAAATGTGCTTTTCATGATGGTATGCTTACATCACACTCAAAGCGCACGCCTAAATTTTATGGATTCCTTTTGGTAAACGCCGGAGTGAGAAGAGGTTTTAAAATAATTACCGCATGCACGGCCATCCCGCCGGTTTCCGGTAAACGCAGGAGTGACAGGAGGTTTTAAATTAATTAACGCCCCTGCGGCTATTCAAGGAAATACGGTATATACAGTATGTGTATATATATATATACATGTATATATGTATATATATATATATATATATATATATATATATATATATATATATATATATATATATATATATATATATATATATATATATATATATATATATATATATATATATATATATATATATATATGTTAGGTCAGGAAAAAACACAAGAGGCTATATCATACCTACAAGCCTGTTTCACAGGTTTCCCTGCTCGTCAGGGGATGTTATTCCACTCTACCCCGGTATTAAGCACTGTATACGGATAAACCAGAGAAACCTTGACTATATATATATATATATATATATATATATATATATATATATATATATATATATATATATATATATATATATATATATATATATATATATATATACATATATATATATATATATATATATATATATATATATATATATATATATATATATACATATGTAGATACCATGTAGATACCATACCCCCCCATTTTTTGTATATATATTGTTTTTCAAATTACCTGACATGTATACTGTGTATATGTACATAATTTATCAATTTTTTTAAACGTAATTTTTTATATACATGTTACAGGTTATATATCTTTTATTATTGAATGTATCAAATGTGATGAATATTCGGTCGGGGAGGAGGCAGTGGAGTCAGAGCATGTCGGTCAAAAGAAGAAGAATGCTAATTTACCCGCAACTTGAAATGTATGAAGTACTTTTTAATAAAACAAAAAACTAAACACAAAAACTTACTGGATTGCCGCTCTGGGTTTTAATACTATTTTCAAAAGCCATTGAAATGAGCAGGATAGGAGGGCCTGTCTAAAAAAAACTGTTGACTTAATTTAGTGGAAACTAACTTTTTAAAACAAAAGTAAAAACCTATTTTAGGTATGGAACTTTTTAGAAACGTATTAACTGGGAGTGTAACGATTTGTTTTAACAACGATTCAATTCGATTCAATATTTGTAGTTGCCGATACGATTCAGGAACGATCGCATTTTTTAGAACGATTCGATCCGAAACGATTCAGTGAGTTGAAATCGATTCAGTAACTTGGAAAAAATCAAGCAGTGTGACTGTGAAATAAATAGTGAACACTGGACACTGCAGATGAAGTTTCTCAGATTCCTGTAATTTATATAGTAAGGGAATTATGGATGAATAAATTATGGATCCAAACAAGCAAGTAAACAACAATTAATGGCAAATGCATTCACATCTTATTTGAATAAAGTACAACCAACACTTTAGGTTGAACCAACAAGAGGAAACATTTTCTGCTCACATTTTGAACATTCAAGCAAATTCCAATAAAAGTACAGTAACCAACATTTTAACAGTAGATTACCTGCTAAATAAAGTTCCCCGACCGGTCATACAGTATCTGTTCTCCACCATGGCGTCGCCGATGACAGACAGCGTCCCAGGTGTGCGGAAGCATGTATGACCCCTCATTCTGCTGATGGTGTTGGCCCCTTGCTTCCTAGTTTTCATAGCCTCCATCATCCTTCTCTTTTATTTACTCGTTTCTGATGAACTGACTTTTCCTCGGCTGCAAGTTGTGTTTCACACTTCATGTTTTTGTGTTCCAAATGTCGGTGTGTCGCCGTAACTTGCTCGGCTGTCACTTCCGTTTTGTCGGCCGCGTCTTTTGAGGCTTAAAGTTGAGTTGCGGCCTTAAATTATTGTGTCGTGTTGGTTGTACTTGTTGTGGGTTTTGCAATCGTGCTGTAGACGAAGGTTTTTGTGTTGTAATTAATGATATTGCCTTGTGGCGTTTGCATTTGTTGTAACCTATCTAAGCAACCATAGCTATTCGCCATTTTGGTTTTGATGACGTCACAGACGGCCAAAATACACTTAACCTGTACCTAAAATCCTAAACTTCATATTAAGTCTGCCGTTCTTAAAATTCAATGTTTTCCTTTTGAGTATTGATAAATCGATCGTTTCCCTTTTTAAATGATCTTGGATCAATACCTCTCATCCAGAAGGCAAACTTGCCGAGCACAGATCACTATACTTTATTTATTTATTAAGAAATATAAATTCATTTATCGATATATCGATCAATAGTTACACCCCTTGGATTAACATACTTAGATTATGTGACTGTAAACCGATTCCTTCTTGCATGTAAACATTCCCAACAATTGATCATTGTATCCAGCATTCTGCGCACATGCTGGTCATTCCAACATGAAACCCGGAAGCAGAGTCGATCATAATAATACGTCATTATTCTTTCAATTATCATATTATGATCAGGACATATAGTGGGGATTAAGCCTCTCCTTGTTTACAAAAACTATTGACACCTCTGTTTGGAACTTAAATTAAGTGTCATTGAATGCACTACAGCAGGGGTCACCAACGCGGTGCCCGCGGGCACCAGGTCGCCCGTAAGGACCAGATGAGTCGCCCGCGAGCCTGTTCTAAAAAAAATAAATAAATAAAAAAATAAAAATAAAAAATAAAAATATATATATATATATATATATATATATATATATATATATATATATTTTTTTTTTTTTTTTAAATTAAATCTACATAGAAAAAACACAAGATACACTTTCAATCAGTGCATCAACCCAAACAACCTCCCCCATGCACACTCATCCACACCCACTCACACAAAAGGGGTTATTTCTTTCTGCTACCAATATTCTGGTTCCCACAACATAGACAACACATCTGCAAGGGACACAGTCCCTGCAGCACACATGATTGTATAGGCTGCTGGTCCACTAACATTTTCATTAATTACTATTTTTTATGTAATTTTTTTTATATTGTTTTACTTTCTTTTTTATCCAAGAAAATGTTTTTTATTTATTTATCTTATTTTATTTTATTTTTTTAAAAATGGCCTTATCTTCAACAGACCAGGTTGTCAATGAAATTAGATTTGTTTAAAGGGTTTTTTAAACCAGGCCCAGTCCAGATAATGTCCAAGTCGGACTCAGCAACACACACCTTCATTCATGTACACAGAAAAAAATTAGGGAACACAACAGATTGCATATAATTTATAAACAAAACACTTTGCATTCCATTCGAAAGGACGTTCCCTTTAGATGTCCGATCCTTAACATTTTACATTTATCATAATTAAGCTTAAGGCCAGATTGCTGTGAAAATATGTCCAAAAGATTAAGAAGGTTCCGCAAACAATGAGGAAAAATCTTATCTTTGTGAATCAGCCTTTTCTGACATGAACTTCATCAAGAACAAACACAGAACACGCCTCACTGATGCACATCTGCAAGACTCACTCAGAGTTGCAGTGTCAAGTTACACACCAGAGTACAACACACTAGTTAACAGCATGCAATGCCAGGCTTCCCACTAACTGACGAAGAAACAGATAACAGATTTGGTGTCCAGTTCAAAGTGTGACATGATTTCAAAATTTGAGAGTTTACTTTTGTATTTTACATGAGTTATTATTTGTACAAACATGGTGCAAAGTAATTCATGATTTGTTAAAAAATGTTAGTGGCTAGCTAGTTAAAATGGGATATTGTGATTTCACAAGACTGTCTTAGAAGTGATCATTTGAAAATGTTCAATTTGAAAAATGTGCACTTAGAGAAAATATAAAAAATAAAGTGTTGCATATTGATATTTATCTGTTTCTATATATATTTATTGTGAGAAATCATTAAGATGATCAGTGTTTCCACAAACATAAATATCATTAATTATTAATAATAACAGAGTTAAAGGTAAATTGAGCAAATTGGCTACTTCTGGCAATTTATTTAAGTGTGTATCTAACTGGTAGCCCTTCGCATTAATCAGTACCCAAGAAGTAGCCCTTGGTTTCAAAAAGGTTGGTGACCCCTGCACTACAGTTATGTGCTATGAAATGCAAAGGTGAAACTTAAACATAACTTTGTCCAATGCTGACACAAATAGATGTATTATGTCTATTTGTCTTCTATCGTCTCATCCTTGTTCCCATTATGTTGGCTATGTGTGTGAATGCATAAATGTGAGCTTTGATGAAATCTGTGTTGAGTGAACAGTGAAGTGCTCCATGCTGCGTTTGGGTACCAGGGTGGCTGAACCAAGTTACATTTTTGCAAGGGGAGGTAGGTTTTGTTACACATTCTTAATTTGGTTCAAACAACCTTATATTGAACTAGGACAAAAAAATTATTTAATATTAACTTTTATGACATCACATTTTATGACTGACTGACTTAATGAAAGAAAATAATCTTTACATACTTACACAAAAGTGTGGGCCTCCTAGCAGTTGTGGCCCTACATAACCAAAGTGTTTACGCCACCGACTGGCCCTGCCTAATGGGGATCCCAAATATACAAAACCGAGGCAAGAAAAAGGGTTTTGCATATTGTGACGACTTTAAAGGCCTACTGAAACCCACTACTACCGACCACGCAGTCTGATAGTTTAAGATTAAGATTAAAGATTAAAGTACCAATGATTGTCACACACACACTAGATGTGGTGAAATGTGTCCTCTGCATTTGACCCTATATCAATGATGAAATCTTAACATCGCAACACATGACAATACGGCCGGGTTAACTTATAAAGTGCAATTTAAAATTTCCCGCTAAACTTCCGGTTGGAAATGTCTATGTATGATGACGTATGCGTGTGACGTCACGACGGCAACGGACGTATTCGTACCCAATGTGTCACCATACAAACTGCTTTGTTTTCTTTGAACAATTCCACAGTATTCTGGACATCTGTGTTGGTGAATCTTTTGCAATTTGTTTAATGAACAATGGAGATTGCAAAGAAGAAAGTTGTAGGTGGGATCGGTGTATTAGCGGCTGGCTGTAGCAACACAACAAGGAGTACTTACTTGGATAGCAGACGCGCTAGCCGATGCTAGCCGCCAACCGCATCTGTGATCGGGTGAAGTCCTTCGTCGCGCCGTCGATCGCTGGAACGCAGGTGAGCATGGGTGTTGATGAGCAGATGAGGGCTGGCTGGCGTAGGTGGAGCGCTAATGTTTTTATCATAGCTCTGTGAGGTCCGGTTGCTAAGTTAGCTTCAGCGTCGTTAGCAACAGCATTCTTAAGCTTTGCCAGGCTGAGAATTATTAACCGTGTAGTTACATGTCCATGGTTTAATAGTATTGTTGATCTTCTGTCTATCCTTCCAGTCAGGGATTTATTTATTTTGTTTCTATCTGCATTTGAGCCAGATGCTATCACGTTAGCTCAGGAGCTAGAGAGCTTCGCTGATGTATTGTCGTGGAGATAAAAGTCACTGTGAATGTCCATTTCGCGTTCTCGACTCTCATTTTCAAGAGGATATAGTATCCAAGGTGGTTTAAAATACAAATCCGTGATCCACAATAGAAAAAGGAGAGTGTGTGGAATCCAATGAGACCTTTTACCTAAGTTACGGTCAGAGCGAAAATAGATACACCCTGCACTGCCTCTCTAGTTCTTCACTCTAACGTTCCTCATCCACGAATCTTTCATCCTCGCTCAAATTAATGGGGTAATCGTCGCTTTCTCGGTCCGAATCTCTCTCGCTCCATTGTAAACAACGGGGAATTGTGAGGAATCCTTCCTCCTGTGACGTCACGCTACTTCCGGTATAGGCAAGGCTTTTTTTTATCAGCGACCAAAAGTTGCGAACTTTATCGTTGTTGTTCTCTACTAAATCATTTCAGCAACAATATGGCAATATCGCGAAATGATCAAGTATGACACATAGAATGGATCTGCTATCCCCGTTTAAATAAAAACACTTAATTTCAGTAGGCCTTTAAGGGAGCCCATGAAGCTTGTCTCTCAGTGGTTCACATCTAAATCCAACCTTGAGTTGTTGGTTTATTGAAAAAATAGGTGAACAAATGCTGCAGCAAATTACATTGTGCAGAACAAAGGAAAAAAATTACATTTAATATACTGTAGCTAAAGCTGTTTAGCTGCAACATTGAGAGAGAACAGAATGCACATATGGGTTAAATGTGCCTATTTGCTGCAGTTTCATTCTCCCCATCTATCATGAAAGTATCAAGCCAAGATTCTGTTCTGTGACTCCACCAGCTGCATACGCTCAGCAGTGAGGCACATACATAGCTAGGTAACTGCTGTTACACTTTGGAGTGCATCACAAAGCAGTTAGAAGAAAAAAAAAATGATGAAAAAAGAAACTCTTGGATAAGAATCTTGTGCAAAACACAATTTTGCCTCACTCTGGGAAATGTCCTAGTTAGAACCCTGCTGCGCTTTACACAAACACACACAACGTTAATTATTTGGCTGCTTTCTCTCTTGCATGCCAACTCATACATTTCCCCTGATTTGACTGGGTAACTAAACACTGTACTACATGACTTTTGTGTTTGACACGTCACCTAGAATATGCTCTGTGGATCTGAACACACACACTTAAATCATACTTGCCAACCCTCCCGAATTTTCCGGGAGACTCCCGAAATTCAGCGCCTCTCCTGAAAACCTTCCGGGACAAATATTCTCCCGAAAATCTCCCGATTTACAGCCGTAGCTGGAGGCCACGCCCCCTCCAGCTCAATGCGGACCTGAGTGACGTGTCGACAGCCTGTTCTCACGTCTGCTTTCCCACGATATAAACAGCATGCCTGCCCAATCACGTTATAACATCTACGGCTTTTAGAGAGTGCACAACTGCGCACACAACAAGGAGACGAAGCAGAAGAACGAGGAAGATACAGCCATGGCGACGCCGACGGCGAGTAAGATGAAGAAATACGCTTGTAAGTTTCAAAACGAATGGAAACAAGAATTTCAGTTTATCCAGGACAGTTCGAAGGGGAAGGGGTATGCTGCCTGTAAATTTTGTAGAACAGACTTCTCCATTGAACAAGGTGGCCGAACGAATATACTTACTCATGAACGGTCAGCGAAGCACAAAGTGGCAGCAACGCAGCACCGGTCCCAGCCCAGTGTTATGGGCCACCTTGCTAAATGGAGACCCGATAGTGTAACATATGCCAAGACAAAGATGACTATGCTGATAGCTGGAAGCAACATCCCGTTCTCATTTGCGGATGTCTACAACAAATCCGTGAAGGATATGTTCCTGGATTCAGAGATCGCTCGCCAGTACGCAAATGGCAGAACAAAGACTACTCAAATAGTGAAAGGTAAGTCTTGTTTTTGTTTTTTTTAGTAAGCAGCAAGCACAGTACAGTTAGTAGAACAACTGTGTTTTCATTACTGTGTATTTGATCAAGTCTTTCAAGTACAACAATGAGTAGATGAGTGTTATGTGTGTGTATATGTGTAAATAAATGAACACTAAAATTCAAGTATTTATTTTATTTATATATATATATATATATATATATATATATATATATATATATATATATATATATATATATATATATATATATATATATATATATATATATATATATATATATATATATAATTTAAAAAATATATGTATATATAGCTAGAATTCACTGAGAGTCAAGTATTTCTTATATATATATATATCCATTTCCATTTTCTACCGCTTGTCCCTTTTATATATGAAATACTTGACTTGGTGAATTCTAGCTGTAAATATACTCCTCCCCTCTTAACCACGCCCCTCCTCCCCACCTCCCGAAATCGGAGGTCTCAAGTTTGGCAAGTATGACTTAAATGCACTCAAAATAGCAAAATCAACATTCTACAAACAATCAAGCACAAACTGAAAGTCTGGTGTAACAAGTTGATAAATGAATACACCTTTTCAACAAATTGGGTGAACAAATAGCGATATTACTTGAACACGGCTGGCTATGTGAAGTGCGTCAATACTCCTGATCCGTAATGCATTAACGATATTAATTTTCACGCCTGCAATAGCGGCTTGTTTTCACATCCTTTTCATCAGATTTGCATTGATTAACTTCCAGAATGGTTCATTTTTGACACTTGAGCCTATATGGATAGTTCTGCAAAGCTTTTTTAGGACAAAGGTCATGTACACTTGAACATGTACGGTAAATTTTTAACAACTTTTAGTCCTGCATATAGTTTCAGAACAAAGAGTTAAAGGTCCCCTCTAATGCTGATACCATCGGCACTTATTTCATAGTTATGGGCCTAAAAATTATGTTTGAGGTAAAATGTCAAGTACATTATGCCTTTAGCTCCAAAACGTGGGTGGGCTTGCATTAGCCAGCTGATATTACCAACAGAAGACTGGAGCCAATTTTATACTGCGTACTATGTGTTTTGGTAGCGTCTTCATACCGAATCACACGGAGAATTTGAAGGGAAATATCAAATATGTCAGCCAGATACATTGTTGCAGCATTACAACTAAAAAGAGGTCAGGCTACATTTATTTCCAAATGATAGGAATAAGAGGAAAGTATGGACCTCTTCTGTCGAACTGACTCACGCAAAATGCAACAGACCAAGTGTAAATTGCAGCAATCATTTGAATGCTTCTGAATTAGATGAAAATGGGATTCAAGCTGAGTTTGGCTGGATACAAGTAAAAGACTGAAGCCAAATGTGGAGCACCCTCGACAGGAGAAAGACCAGAACCAAAGGAAAAACGGACAAAGAAGAAATGACCCAAAAACGATGTCAAAAAGAACGTAAGCCGCTAATATTCTCTGCTATTTCTATTAATGTTCTTTCTCAAGATACTTAAGGGAATGCTGAAAGAGCATGAGGAAACACAGGCTGGTGCATAGGCGCCGATCCCGTGGGTGTTTCGGGGCTCGAGCACCCAAAGACAATGCTGAACACCCACGTGGGATTGATGGCAACTTTCATTCTTTTACATCATTTTTTGAAAAATCAATCCTGTTGTTAATTTAGTGGCGTGTTTGGTCAGTTTCACATAATCAAAGAGCCACAAATCAAATAGTCTATAGTTAACAAAATCTAACCAAGGCTTTATTATGACCGATAATAAACTAATGACACAATCATCTGGGCTTTGAACACACTGCCCACGAATGAATGAAACGTATACTTACTCAACAGCCATACATGTCACACTAAGGGTGGAAGTATGAACAATGCCAACACTGTCAAAAATGTGCCATATAGTGAAACCACACTAAACAACGACAAACACATTTTGGAAGAATATTTGCACCGCAACACAACATAAACACTACAGAACAAATTCCCAGAATTCCCTGCAGCACCAACTCTTCCGGGACGCTACAATATAAACAAACGCCATTGGTGGATCTACACCTAACATCCACTGTAATGATACCACGTACAATACAGTACGTACAATACATCTAGTCGATACTACTATGATTACATTGATATTTTTTAACATCGCAAAATTTTCTTTCGTTTTTTAAAATGTATATTATGTTTATAAACTCAAGAAATATGTCCCTGAACACATGAGGACTTTGAATATGACCAATGTATGATCCTGTAACTACTTAGTATCGGATTGATACCCAAATTTGTGGTATCATCCAAAACTAATGTAAAGTATCAAACAACAGAAGAATAACTGATTATTACATTTTAACAGAAGTGTACACAGAACATGTTAAAAGAGAAAGTAAGTTGATATTAACAGTAAATGAACAAGTAGATTAATAATTCATTTTCTACCACTTGTCCTTAATAATGTTGACAAAATAATTGAATGATAAATGACACAATATATTGCATATGTCTGATGACATATGCAATAATAGTAATAATAATAACTAATAACTAATTAGGAGCCTTTGTTTGTTTACTTACTACTAAAAGACAAGTTGTCTAGTACGTTCACTATTTTATTTAAGGACCAAATTGCAATAAGAAACATGTTTAATGTGCCGTAAGATTTTTGTTCAAATAAAGCCAATAATGACATTTTCTGTGGTGCCCTTTATTTATAAAAGTACCGAAAAGTACCGAAATAGTTTTGGTACCGGTACCAAAATATTGGTATCGGGACAACACTAATACACACACACCGAGCACCCACTGGCAGAAATGTAGATCGGCGCCTATGGGCTGTGGTGTCTATGGAAAAGGAGATGGAAGAGCAGGGAAGTCATTAATTGGTGATTATTTTGTAATTATTTTTGCTCTTAATGTTAACCATATTAGTTTTGAAGTAATCATGGACCAGGGTGACAAAAACATGCAATGAATTGATAGCAATAACATTTTTACATGTCTTTATCCACACTGTCTATGCGGGGAAATTGGCTCCAGTTCTGTAGATGATTTCCCACCAAGACAGGGCGACATATCGGGTCTGGCGATGGAAAGTGGGCGTTCCAAGTACAGTTAGTTATTTAACGATGACTCAAAAAACAAATTAGTATTTAGGGAAATGACAAATTAATTTTTAGGAACAAAAAAATACATAAAGGAAACTTGTTAGTGAAATTTAGGTCATCATGGGCCTCATAGGCCAAAACGGCGTACGCAAGTAAAAACGTCGATGTATTTAAGTGTTTGCATGCACAAATCCAGGCACTTTTTTTTTTACAGCAATCAACTTGATATCATCCGCAGACGCCCCTTTATGAATATGCACATAATATTGAAATTAGCTCTTGTGCTTGAGCTCTACACGGTCTGACTAATCACAAGTCAGTCGGAGGTGCTCCTTTCTCATGTTTTGATTGAACCGCAGAGCAATTGTCCGCCTGAGATAGCCGTGTCTCTGAGAGCTGACCACAAGCCGAAATACAAAAGGAAATGGTCATGTCAGGAAGAAAGTGAAGAAGAAGATAGATGTGCATGGCCAAAACTGACTCAGGGAAATTAGTTCTGTACCCCGTTGGAAAGATAGTTGCGACAATGATAAGTAAAGTTTAGGAAGAGGCGGGTGACTGAATACCGCCAATATGAATCACATTTAAGTAATTTACATCAAAATGTGTTTTTTATACCAGTGTCTTTCAACCACTGTGATTATGTCATTTCACCTAATTGGTTTAAAAATATTTTTTGCAAACCAGTAATTATAATACGCAAATAATGTGCCATTGTTGAGTATCTGTGCTGTCTGGAGCTCGGCAGAGTAACCGTGTAATATTGTTTATTGTTTATTGAATGGATCCCCATTAGCTGACGCCAAGGCGACTGCTAGTCTTCCTGGGGTCCATATAGGAGCATACAAAATTAAAATACAAAGAATACATGCATTACCAGACATTATACAATGGAAAAATACAACATAAGATAAAAAGCTAGTTAAAACCAGTATTAAAAATTCACATCATGTGGGAAGCTGCAATAGGTGTATCTTCAAAGCTGTTTTGAATGATAATATACTTTGTGAGAGATTAATGTGAGATGGCAACCCATTCCAGAATGATGTACCTCTATACATGACTGTATGTTTGAGGAAATTGGTCCTGGGAGCAGGAAGTGTCAAATAGCCATTGCTGGCATTCCTAGTGCCATGAATATGTGTGTTAGTTGATTTTAAAAACTGTTTGTAAAAGTAATCTGGTGATTGATCTAAAATGATAGTTCTAAAGAACATAAGGAGACTACAATGCATCTTTTGTTCAACAGACAACCAGGACAGGCGTGAATGCATATATGAAATATTAGTGCGCAAAGAACATTTAAGTAGCAGTCTAGCCGCTCTGTTCTGGACAAATTGCAATTTGTTCAGGTCAGACTTAGTCGTAGCGGACCATATTATAGGACAGTAATGAAGATGACAGAAAACCAAGGACTGTATCACTTGAGCCATTGTTGAGGATGTCAAGAAGGTGGAGCACTTCCTGACCATGGCTAGACCTCTTCCCATTTTCATTGAAATACCATCAATATGATCGGACCATGACAGCTGACTGTCTAATATCACACCAAGCAGTTTTGCTTTTTTGACCTGCTCAATAGGTATGTCTGACATTGAAATATGAAGCTGTGGGTCATCAACAAGCATATGCCTGGATCCAAAAAGAATGCTTTTTGTTTTATCAATATTCACAACAAGTTTACTATCATTTACCCAGAGTGACACTCTCTCCAGGTCCTGATTTAAGTTATTTTGTAGGTCATTTAAGGTCGAGGCAGTACTGTATAGAGTTGTGTCATCTGCATACATAACCATATTGGTGTTTGTTGTAACACAGGGAAGATCATTAGTAAAAATAATAAAAAGTAAAGGACCTAAGCAGCTTCCTTGAGTCACGCCGCAGTAATTGTACTTGCGTTCGGATAGGCTACCATTAAAACACACTCTCTGTGATCTTCCTGATAGATAGCTCAACATCCAAGAAAGTGACATACTATTAAAACCATATTTTCTCAGTTTGGAGATCATTATGTTGTGATCTATGACATCGAATGCTGCACTAAAGTCAATCAGGACAGTACCAACCATCTTCTTGACATCCATTTGTGATAGCCAGTCATCAGTCAGCTGAGCTAGAGCAGTAGATGTTGAGTGACCTTGCCTATAAGCATGCTGGGAACACGACATCAGTTTGTTGTAGGTAAAGTAATCTTAAATTTGTTTGAAAACAACTTTTTCCATCAATTTACTAAGAACAGGAAATATGCTTATTGGTCTACTGTTTTTACCAGTAAAATCTTTATTTTTGTCCTTGGGTAGAGGGATGACCTTGGCCTCCTTCCAAACCCCAGGACAGACTCCAGATCTTAATGATTTATTAAATATATGACTAATCGGAGTTGATACATGGCATGCCGCAATTCTTAACAATTTGCCATCTAACATGTCCGTCCCAGCAGGTTTATCAGATGGCAGTGATAACAACAATTTCTCAATATCAGAACTACTAACTGGTACAAAATCGAACCTGCAGTTTTTACCCTTCATTATATGATTTTCAATTAATGTGCATGAGGAGGATCCATCAGAAGGCGTCATATTCACTCTCAGATTTTCCACCTTGTTTGTGAAGTAATTATTAAAATATGTGGCAATTTCCATTGGCTTAGTCAGGTAAGCTCCATCAACTTCTATATACGAATTTGTTTTACATGATGCTGATCTTCCCATTATTTGATTTAAAATTTTCCACAATTGTTTACCATCATGTCTAAAGTCAAAGATTTTTGTCTGATAATATACCTTTTTATTACCTCTATTTATTTTAGTTACACGATTTCTTAATTTACGATAGATCATCGCATCAGAATGTAGACCAGAAGAGTCCGCCAACTTTTTAGCCTGGTTACGATGCTTCATAAGTGCTTTGAGCTCATTCCCTAACCAGGGGGCGCCATTTGCCTTGACAGTTGTTTTCCTGACAGGAGCATGCTTATCTGCAATCTGCAAAAATAACTTCATGAATGTGCTCAAAGCAGCTTCAGGATCCTCCTCAAGACACACAGTTTCCCAGTTAACATGTTTCACATCATCTATAAATTTTACTTCATTAAAATATTTATAAGACCTTTTATGTATTGTTACACTAGGAGCTTTGGAGAGCTTGGTCTTCCTCCTTATTGCAATTAAGTTGTGGTCCGTAAAGCCAAGAGCTATTGATACTGTTTTAGTGCATTTATCAGGAACATTAGTGAATAGGTGGTCAATGCATTTGGATGACTTTAGCCCATTTCTATTTATAGTTGATCTAGTTGGTACTGTAATGGTCTGTGTGAGGTTACAGGCATTAGTTACAGCAATAAGTTTCTTTTTCAGCGGGCACATAGCGGACCAATCAATGTTTGTGTCCCCAGTAAAATATATCTCTCTGTTCTCATCACTAGATTTATCCAACATCTTGCATATTAAATCCAGGTATTTTATATCGGCACTAGGTGGTCTATAGCAGCACCCAACCAGTATGGGTTTGGTCTGTGGCAGGTGAACCTGGATCCACAGGGCCTCAATATCAGCCAATATTAAATCATGTCTTACTTTCACAGGAATGTGACTCTGCACATACACAGCTACACCTCCACCATATCTTGTTCTATCCTTCCTAAAAATTGTGTATCCGTCTACAGTTAATTCAACATCCTCAAAAGAGGAGTCAAGATGGGTTTCAGATATTGCCATAATGTGTATATCATTAGACGTCATTATCATACATAAATCAGGGATTTTATTTCTTAAGCTACAGATATTCAAGTGAGCTATCAGTAGGCCTTTGCCGGGTAGTTTAAGGTTGTATGAAACCATGATGAAGAGAGAGAGCGATTAATGACTTATATTGCTTTTTACAATTGACCCTGAAACACAGTAGTATAGGCCTGCTTTGAGGCATAAAAAACTGTACAGGTAGACATATATAACAACGCCCAACTAGTACATAGGCATGACATCTGCAACTGCAGCAAAAAACTAACGAATAAAAAGGGAAACAATGAGTGACAGTCATTATGTGTGTGTGAAAAGTGTCCATGAGTAGACACAGGGGTCCTACCTCGCCACAGATAGTTCCTCAGATATCGAATTTGTCCAAATCACTGATGTCGTTGATGACCATGACTTTCTCCTCTTCTGGGGTGGTACCATTCAGCTTGATAAACACTTTACAGCTGGCAGTCCATGAAGACTGAATTTTGCTTTGCTTCCTCAGGATTCGTGCGCGCCTGGCGATCTCACCATTCCTTTTGGTGAGATGTTCGTTAATGTACACCTCCGTTCCTTTTAATTTGCGACCCTGTTTTAGGATCGCGATCTTGTTCTTTCTGTTGGTGAAGCGAATGATGATCGCTGGTGTGGCTCCTTTGGTTCTCGTAGGCAGCGTGTGACAGGCTTCAGTGTCGCTTCTGTCTACGGAGATCCTCCTGCTCCCCAAAAAGCTGACCACCTGCTGCTCCAGCGATTCCACCTCAGACTCCGATTGAACTCCCTCCCGCCCTACGGAACCGTTCTCCCGGGCTGCCACACTGGCGTATGACCGATGTTTGGTCTTCAGTCCGCTGACGATCACGTTGTTCATGCGGGAGTACTGCTCCAAGTCGGCCACGCGACATTCCAAAACTTTTATAGCCTTGTCTTTCTCCGTGTTCAGTCTTTTGAGTGACTGAATGTCACCCATCAGATCCACAATTTTCTTTTGCTGTTCAGCAATTGTTGCGATCTCAGCCGACAAGAACTCAAGAGATTTCTTAATTTCTTCCATGTCGTCTTCAGGGGGGCTAACCGCTCTCCTTGGCTTCGGACCCATGCTAACCTGGGCCACGGCTGAAGGCGAGCCTAGCCCGGCTGCAGTGCAACTTGGATCTAGGCTAGAAACGAGCCACACTAACGTAGACACTTAGCGACGCCGGAATTTACTATTTTACCGGGTACTCAAGGGCTACTGCCCGCCCGAGTGGCACAGCACACGCCGCTCTGGTCGCTCTGTCGCTGCACACCGTGAGAAAGTTTCGCCCTGCTTCCTTCCATATCAGTAGGTGGCAGCAGGTAGCTAATTGCTTTGTCGTGATCACAATATGCAGACGACAGCGGGAGGCAGCGTGCAAGTCAAAAGATATCCAATGCTTAAACCAAATATAAACAGGAGGCGAGTGCCACTAAGAAAAGGCATTGAAGCTTAGGGAACGCTATGCAGAACGAAACTAAAACTGAGCTGGCTACAAAGTAAACAAAAACAGAATGCTGGACGACAGCAAAGACTTACAGCGTGTGGAGCAGAGAAGGCGTCTATAAAGTACATCCGAACATGACATGACAATCAACAATGTCTACACAAAGAAGGATAAAAACAACTGAAATAATCTTGATTGCTAAAACAAAATAGGTGCGGGGAATAGCGCTCAGGGAAGAAATGAAACTGCTACAGTAAAATACCAACAAAACAGGAATAGCCACCAAAATCGGAGCGCAAGACAAGAACTAAAACACTACACACAGGAATACACAAAATAACTCTAAATAAGTCGCGTTGTGATTTGACAGGTCGTGACAGTACACCTACTTCGAGACAAGAGCTATAGTAATGCATGCTTAGTTATGGTTTGAATTCATATCCAACACTTGCCAGAACAACTTTTTACTGTCTGCTAAATTTAATTTTTTTATGTTTTCTGCTGGTGGTGTGCCTCCGCATTTTTCAATGAAAAAAATGTGCCTTGGCTCAAAAAAGGTTGAAAACCACTGATTTATACAGTAGCCTGCTCACATGAGCCAGATTACACTTTCATGCGGAACCTCTCTCTCCCCCCTTGATCCAGAGAGGGACAATTGCGGTAGAAGATGGATGGATGGATTTGTTTGAAATCTTTTACATTTAAACATGCCAGCATATCACAAAGAACATTAAATACTTTGACTCTTGTTTGATTACTCAATTTATTAATAAAACCCAGGAGAGCTTCTTGTGGTATCAGCCGTATAGTCCATGGGACATCCTTCTCGGTCTTCAGTACTAGGACCGTCCGCTGCTGCTGACATGGCCAAGAATCGTCACAGGATAAAGTTTTCACAGCAATAGGTGGCGTAATGATTGCCTAGATCAGGGGTGTCCAAAGTGCGGCCCGGGGCCATTTGCGGCCCACAGCTAATTGTTTCCCGGCTCGCCACACATTCTGGAAATACCATTGTAAAAATAAAAAAGAACATTAAAAAAAGTGGAATGAGGTGAAATCTAACGAGAAAAAGTTGCAATGTTGACACAAAAGCTGCCATGCCGGCTGTTTTTTTTTCTTTTGTCTTTCTTCATTTTTCTTTTTTTGCCATTGCTCAAAAAAAAAAATAATGACAAAAAATCCATGTTATAATGAATTCTTTTCAGGGCTCCAATTACTTCAAATATTTCACTTTAAAATGTTTTATGTGGTAAATATTGCATAAATTGTGTAGTAGCCATATAAAAACATCAAAGTTTTCTTTGACAAAAGCGCATAAAACAAACAAAATAATAGTTCCAGCATAAAATCGACAGATATATCTGAAGTTGATCTCGTAACTTAAGTGTTGAAAGTAAAAGAAAAACCTAATCAAAATGTATCACTTTATGAGTGGGGCACCTTTTGGATCCCAAATATATTTAGTGATTTTGTATTTATCTTTTCACTGTGATTACTCAAAAATATGAAATAATTAAAATCAATGGTGTCCTGCATTATTGATCTTTTAGGGCTCTAATTACTAAATACTGCATATTTCAGTTTTACTATAAAAAAACTAAGTTGTTTTTGACAAAAAAGCCATAAAACATTTTTTTTTATTTGTATTACTTTATATCAACTTGAAGTTGATATAGAGATTTACTGTAAGCGTTAAATAGTTTAAAAAAAAATAATAATCTGACTTTTTTTTAACATTTTAATGACTGAGACCCTTTATGGTCCCTGGGACCCCTAAAGGTAAAATAAATAAAAAATGCATATATTTTGTTATGGTTTGAAAATGAAAAATATCAAAATGGCCCCCACATGCTTTAATTTTTCCGTGTGCGGCCCTCAGTGGAAAAAGCTTGGACATCCCTGGCCTAGATAAATTAATATAATGGCGGCGCATGGCGATGGCGATGCTGCGGCTTTGCTAACGCTCTTGGGAGTGTAGAGCGATTTGGCAAAAAACACCCGTCATTTCTGTCAATTTCATGGCTGGCTCAAAGCGTGAACACTCTGTGATCACATACGACCGACAGACAATTCTGGATGTGGATGGATCGAGTCGTTATAGACTGAAAGATGCATGTACGGTGGACCTCCTCGCTACATCGAGCGGCCTTTGTAGCAGCGGAGTCAAGTGCTAGCGGTGACCGCCAATGGAGACGACGTAAGCGGTGTGAGCGGAAGCAGAAGCGGGGATGCCGAGCTGGGCTAACAACAAAGAGAAAAGCTAACCAAAGAAGCGTGGAGTCTCCGGGTAAGAAGCCATTTAAACTAGAACTAGCCGGCGTCAGGCTGGATAATCCCTGCACACATAGCAATTCTCTTAGAATAAAACACAACTCACATAATGTTTTTTCTTTTGTGACCGTGTCAGAGGCAGACATACATTGTACTGAGGTAGCTAACTATGATGCGTTCAGTTTATCGCAATATCAAGCAAACAATCTGAATATCCCCGTCGTATCAATTCCTAGATATGGTCGAAACTATTTAAAGTGCACTACGCATAATAAACGCAACATTATTAATATTGCTACTTCGGATAATTTCAACAAACAATCCTCAAAACAGCCCACTACCTATAATATGGGCTTTTTAAACATAAGATCATTATCTTCCAAAACGTTGTTGGTTAATGAAGTCATTAGAGACAACAAACTTGACGTCGTTGGTCTCGCCGAGACCTGGCTCAAACCAGACGATTTTTTTTGCGCTAAATGAGGCATCTCCTACGAACTATACCAATACACATGTTGCCCGACTTCTTAAAAGGGGAGGGGGTGTCGCACTAATATACAATGAAAACTATAATCTTACACCTAACCTAAATAATAAATATAACTCGTTTGAGGTGCTCACTTTGAGGTTTGTTACACCGCTGCCTCTCCACCTGGCTGTTATCTATCGCCCCCCTGGGCCCTATACGGACTTCATCAGGGAATTCTCAGAGTTTGTTGCTGATCTAGTGATGCACGCCGACAATATAATCATAATGGGGGACTTTAATATCCATATGAATACCCCATCGGACCCTCCATGCGTGGCGCTCCAGACTATAATTGATAGCTGTGGTCTTACACAAATAATAAATGAACCCACGCATCGCAACGGTAATACGATAGATCTAGTGCTTGTCAGGGGTGTCACCACCTCTAAAGTTACGATACTCCCGTACACTAAAGTAATGTCCGATCATTACCTTATAAAATTCGAAGTTCTGACTCATTGTCAACAAACTAATAATAATAATAATAATAATAACTACTATAGCAGCCGCAACATTAATGCTGCCACAACGACGACTCTTACTGACCTATTGCCTTCGGTAATGGCACCATTCCCAAATTATGTGGGCTCTATTGATAACCTCACTAACAACTTTAATGACGCCCTGCGCGACACCATTGATAGTGTAGCACCGCTAAAGCTAAAAAGGGCCCCTAAAAGGCGTACCCCATGGTTTACAAAAGAAACTAAAGCCCAGAAATTATCATGTAGAAAGCTGGAACGCAAATGGCGTGCGACTAAACTTGAGGTTTTCCATCAAGCATGGTGTGACGGTTTAATAACTTATAAACGCATGCTTACCTCAGCTAAAGCTAAATATTACTCAAATCTCATCCACCTCAACAAAAATTATCCTAAATTTCTGTTTAGTACAGTAGCATCGCTAACCCAACAAGGGACTCCTCCCAGTAGCTCCACCCACTCAGCAGATGACTTTATGAATTTCTTTAATAAGAAAATTGAAGTCATTAGAAAAGAGATTAAAGACAATGCATCTCAGCTACAACTGGGTTCTATTAACACAAATACGACTGTATATACGACAGATACCGACCTGCAAAATAGTTTCTCTCTCTTTGATGAAATAACATTGGAGGAATTGTCAAAATGTGTAAATGGGACAAAACAAGTTTACATGTTTACATGTTTACTTGACCCAATTCCTGGGAAACTTATCAAGGAGCTTTTTGTATTATTAGGTCCATCAGTGTTAAATATTATAAACTTATCACTTTCCTCTGGCACTGTTCCCCTAGCATTCAAAAAAGCGGTTATTCATCCTCTACTCAAAAGACCTAGCCTCGATCCTGACCTCATGGTAAACTACCGGCCGGTGTCCCACCTTCCGTTTATCTCGAAAATCCTTGAAAAAATTGTAGCACAGCAGCTAAATGAACACTTAGCGTCTAACAATCTCTGTGAACCTTTTCAATCCGGTTTCAGGGCAAATCACTCTACGGAGACAGCCCTCGCAAAAATGAATAATGATCTATTGCTAACGATGGATTCTGATGCTTCATCTATGTTGCTGCTTCTTGATCTTAGCGCCGCTTTCGATACTGTTGATCATAATATTTTATTAGAGCGTATCAAAACGCGTATTGGGATGACAGACTTAGCCTTGTCTTGGTTTAACTCTTATCTTACTGACAGGATGCAGTGTGTCTCCCATAACAATGTGACCTCGGACTATGTTAAGGTAACGTGCGGAGTTCCCCAGGGTTCGATCATTTGATCATATTACACCTATACTGGCTCACTTGCACTGGCTTCCTGTGCACCTAAGATGCGACTTTAAGGTTTTACTACTTACGTATAAAATACTACACGGTCAAGCTCCTGCCTATCTTGACGATTGTATTGTACCATATGTCCCGGCAAGAAATCTGCGTTCAAAGAACTCCGGCTTATTAGTGATTCCCAGAGCCCAAAAAAAGTCTGCGGGCTATAGAGCGTTTTCTATTCGGGCTCCAATACTATGGAATGCCCTCCCGGTAAAAGTTAGAGATGCTACCTCAGTAGAAGCATTTAAGTCTCATCTTAAAACTCATTTGTATACTCTAGCCTTTAAATAGACTCCCTTTTTAGACCAGTTGATCTGCCGTTTCTTTTCTTTTCTTTTCTACTCTGCTCCCAACCCGGGGTGGACCGCTAGCCTGTCCATCAGATGGGGACATCTCTACGCTGCTGACCCGTCTCCACTCGGGATGGTTCCTGCTGGCCCCACTATGGACTGGACTTTTGCTGATGTGTTGGACTTTCACAATATTATGTCAGACCCACTCGACATCCATTGCTTTCGGTCTCCCCTAGAGGGGGGGGGGGGTTACCCACATATGCGGTCCTCTCCAAGGTTTCTCATAGTCATTCACATCGACGTCCCACTGGGGTGAGTTTTCCTTGCCCGTATGTGGGCTCTGTACCGAGGATGTCGTTGTGGCTTGTACAGCCCTTTGAGACACTTGTGATTTAGGGCTATATAAATAAACATTGATTGATTGATTGAATCCAGTATGTGTCCCCACGATTATTACTATGAATATGAAGCATTAAAGGAATGTTGTGTACTTGCCTTGATATTTTTTAAATTGTTCAAATCAATGTCGGGGTGGGGTAGGTGTTTGTCTATGGGGGGTAATTGTCCATATGTCTCTGACTGATGAGCACACAAATCAGTCCGAGAAGTAAAAGTTGGCACTGTTTTATGTGAACTTTTACATAAGAGGCATCACCTCTGCGTGTCGCTTAAGTATTCATGGCCTGTAGAAATGTGCGTACGGGTGTTATAAGTGTGGCGTGAGGGAGCACACGTTTCCACATCACTGTCAGTCTTGATACATCTCATCTTTGCCGTGAAAAGAGGTGTATGCCAGGTTTTTGTGTATACGAAAGCTTGTTACATGAGGGCCCTGGACACTATGGGGCCTTTCCATCTGGTAAATACAGTGGTGTGCCGTCAGGGCCAGCAAGGCCTTCTCTGCTGGCCTAACATAACCAAAAATCATGATCATAATTAAAGAGAAATATATTTTTTAATTTACTTTCCCTAAATACAGTATCTAAAAGTATTCATATTCTCGTCATGTCATAATATGCTCCTTCCAGCGCTGTTGTTTTTAGGTTATACACAGACACAAACATTTGACAGATAGTTGCGATAGCCAATCAGATCACGAGTTGTTGTCAGTAAGGCCTTCTAGCTGGCCTAAGGCAGATACTGTATATAGTGATGTTATGAGCCAGGTAACAAAAGAACTCCATTACCCAGAATGCCACAGTAGTGAAGAGCATGCACAGTAGCCCCGGCAGCTGGATGTTATTGATGAGCACGCTGTGGAGCAAACTTTAAGAACTCAGCCAACATGCCTCCTATGCATCTTTTATGATTAGACAAGACAACACATATTTTTGCAAGGTAATTTTCAAGAAGGAAATTTAAAGAGAAACTACATCTTGTGAGACTATGTCGGCCAACCCCGGAAGCTAGCTCAGCTGTCCCGGAGATGAAATGTGGTTCAGATATTTTATTTCTTGTTTTTTTCACGTTTAATATGTTTTTTGAATTTTGAATTTTGACAGTACCACATAAGATATGTTTTAATTGCAGATACTGGTTTATTGATTTTTAAATGTGCCAGAAAATAACCAGTTCTGTACAATGCCCATTAGTGCATAAATGTGTTTCTGTATAGTATTTCTCCAGCAATGGTCATGTGGTGACATCAATTATGGTATTTTGAGAGGTAATCATTGAAGTCGGACATCACTGAAGGCCTAGGTGGAAAACGCAAGGCCCGCCACTGAGTAAATGGGACAAGAAATTATAGTCTGGTGAAGTGCACGCTAGTATAACAAGATTTTACCATAATGTGTTAATATTTTGTACAATCTCCTAATCAGTTCTTGTGAGAACCCATTTGAAGTCAATTGTAACACAAAACTGACCTTCTGTCCACGGCATGAGCCTCCTCAAGCTGCATGAGATTAATCATCTACAATCAGTGGTGTGCCGTCAGGGCCAGCAAGGCCTTCTCTGCTGGCCTAACATAACCAGAAATCATGATCATAATTACAGATCAAATTATATTTTGATTTACTTTCTTTAAATATCCAAAATTATTCATATTCTCTTCATGTCATATTATGCTCCTTCCAGTGCTGTTGTTTTTAGTTTGAGTTTGTATCCAATCAGAATTCAGCTATCTTATGTTGCCATGGTCTACAAAATCTGCCAGACGCCTTCAAAATCAACAATGCGGGGGTGTCCGTGCACTGTAACGGACGCATATAGGTGATAGACAGTTGCGATAGCCAATCAGATCACGAGTTGTTGTCAGTAAGGCCTTCTAGATGGCCCCACGTTGAACGTGACATTTACGCGTCCTGTGATTGGATACTCATCGGGACCGTTAGCGGATGTATTTGAGAACACATAGAGTTGAGAGACAGTTGCGATTGCCAATCAGATCACAAGTTGTTGACAGTAGCTGTTCTGTTACAACTAAAAGTTGTAAACTCCTGTTGTTAAAGTGTGTCATGCTTGTCATTTCATTCACATTGTTACATGTGTATTTGTCGCCATCATGTGGTCAGGGCAGTTAATATATCTTTGAGAAGTGTGTACTTTAAATCAAACTTTACTGACCGGAAGTTGCATACGCCAAGCAGAAAAATTGATGGTATATGTTTTAAAGGCCTACTGCAATGAATTTTTTTTATTTAAACGGGGATAGCAGGTCCATTCTATGTGTCATACTTGATCATTTCGCGATATTGCCATATTTTTGCTGAAAGGATTTAGTAGAGAACATCGACGATAAAGTTCGCAACATTTGGTCGCTGATAAAAAAGCCTTGCCTGTACCGGAAGTAGCGTGACGTCGCAGGTTGAAGGGATCCTCACATTTCCCCATTGTTTACACCAGCAGCGAGAGCGATTCGGACAGAGAAAGCGACGATTACCCCATTAATTTGAGCGAGGATGAAAGATTTGTGGATGAGGAACGTGAGAATGAAGGACTAGAGTGCAGTGCAGGACGCCAGGATGTATCTTTTTTCGCTCTGACCGTAACTTAGGTAAAAGCGCTCATTGGATTCCACACTTTCTCCTTTTTCTATTGTGGATCACGGATTTGTATTTTAAACCACCTCGGATACTATATCCTCTTGAAAATGACAGTCGAGAACGCGAAATGGACATTCACAGTGACTTTTATCTCCACGACAATACATCGGTGAAGCACTTTAGCTACGGAGCTAACGTGATAGCATCGTGCTTGAATGCAGATAGAAACAAAAGAAATAAGCCCCTGACTGGAAGGATAGACAGCAGATCAACAATACTACTCTCAGGAGACACCGAACCAAACACTGGACCTGTAACTACGCGGTTAATGCTGTGCCGCCTGTCGAAGCCTAGCAATGCTGTTGCTAACGACGCCATTGAAGCTAACTTAGCTACGGGACCTCGTCAGAGCTATGATAAAAAAATTAGCGCTCCACCTACGCCAGCCCTCATCTGCTCATCAACACCCGTGCTCACCTGCGTTCCAGCGATCGACGGCGCGACGAAGGACTTCACCCGATCATCGATGCGGTCGGCGGCTAGCGTCGGATAGCGCGTCTGCTATCCGACTCAAAGTCCTCCTGGTTGTGTTGCTGCAGCCAGCCACTAATACACCGATCCCACCTACAGCTTTCTTCTTTGCAGTCTCCATTGTTCATTAAACAAATTGCAAAAGATTCACCAACACAGATGTCCAGAATACTGTGGAATTTTGCGATGAAAACAGAGCTGTTTGTATTGGGATACAATGTGTCCGAATACTTCCGTTTCAACCATCGACGTCACGTGCATACGTCATCATACATAGACGTTTTCAACCCAAAGTTTCGCGGGAAATTTAAAATTGCACTTTATAAGTTAACCCGGCCGTATTGGCATGTGTTGCAATGTTAAGATTTCATCATTGATATATAAACTATCAGACTGCGTGGTCGGTAGTAGTGGGTTTCAGTAGGCCTTTAATTGCTGATGCGTTTTAATTGATTTTTAAATAACCCGTTTTGTATACTGTTGATGTGTTTCAATGTACATCCATCCATCCATCCATCCATTTTCTACCGCTTATTCCCTTCGGGGTCGCGGGGGGCGCTGGAGCCTATCTCAGCTACAATCGGGCGGAAGGCGGGGTACACCCTGGACAAGTCGCCACCTCATCGCAGGGCTGTTTCAATGTACAGTAGGGCGTAAATGTGTTCCCTTATAGTATTTCTCCACCAATGATCATGTGGTGACATCAATTATGGTATTTTGAGAGGTAATCATTGAAGTCGGAGATCACTGAAGGCCTAGGTGGGAAACGCACGGCCCGCCACTGTCTACAATTGTTATTCAGCTTGAATAAAATGCAAGTTTTCTATTTGTAAACCAGTTAAAAAGAGTATTTGTTTTACCACCTCATGTTAAGCTTGTGTAGCAGGGCCTTCGGGCTGAAATTAAGCTTTAGTCAGCTCAAAGAATTGTCAGTAAATGATCGTGTTGCTTTTGCCCCCTCGCTGCTTTTACTATCTCGCAACTGCAGTTAGCTGTGGGGGTGCTATCTCACAGAAACACAGCAGAGAACAAACAATTAAGTGGACACGGAGATAAAAAAAAAATTACAAAAGTCGTTTGTTTTTTCAGTGATGAGAAGTGCTGAGAAAAGTCAGCGTGTTTTCACATCCTCTTTTTAGAGTGCGTGTGTGTGGCGGTCTGATTCCTGCTGAGCGTCTCCAGAGACGAACACACATGCAAGTGCAACCATACATGCTACCTCATTATGTCTGATTACTGTGTGCTGTCTTCAAATTGCGGCATCAGATTACGTGTACACAAACACACGCACGCACACACACACACACACACACACACACACACACACACACACACACACACACACACACACACACACACACACGTAGAGATAGGCTCTCCTTCCCCCCTGACAGCACTTTGCCAAAATAAACAGCATCAGCCATGTCAACACCGATCTCTCTCTACTCTGACACACAACGCACGCAGACTCTAATACAAATCTGTCTGTACACAACACAAACACATCTGGCAGACAGACATGTGCTAAAACTCACGCAGCATGGAGAAGAAGATCAGAAGGATATTGATCGGATATTTATATTTAAACAAAAATGAATGAACCTAGAGGACAAGTGATTTTTTAATGTCTTCCATATTTACTCTGCTGTGTTTTAAATTAATGGTGTTGACATATAACCTGTGTGCGTGGGTGGGTGGGGGGGTATGTCTCCTATCATGTCTAACCTTTAACACAGCTGGATGGTTCCAGGTAAAGGTCAATGGCTCCCCATTGGCATGTTCCCATGTGAAAGACTGCAGGGTACGTCACAGCCAGGAGAAACTCCCAGTAGAATTCTCCCAAAAGAATGTTGCTGTTATCTTAAGTTGAAGTACCAATGATTGTCACACACACACTAGGTATGGTGAAATTTGTCCTCTGCATTTGACCCATCCCCTTGATCACCCCCTGGGAGGTGAGGGGAGCAGTGGGCAGCGGCGGTGCCGCGCCCGGGAATCATTTTTGGTGATTTAACCCCCAATTCCAACCCTTGATGCTGAGTGCCAAGCAGGGAGGTAATGGGTCCCATTTGTTATAGTCTTTGGTATGACTCGGCCGGGGTTTGAACTCACAACCTACCGATCTCAGGGCGGACACTCTAACCACTAGGCCACTGAGTAGGTGTTTTTTGTAGTATTGTTTGTCATTCATCTAAAAACAGGGTCCCCAACCTTTTTTCCACCAGGGACCGGTTGAATGTATGCATTACTTTCACGGACCGGCTTTCCACGTGTGGCAAATACAAACAGCAAAAAAAAATTTGCATTAAAAATCAACTCACCATAACGCTGAAGTAGTGGGAGCCCTGGGCGTGTTTCTTTGTGAAGAGATGGTCCCCGGCACGTTGATATATACCAGTGTTTCTTAAACATGTTGGGTCGCGAGCGGCCCCTAGAATGTAATATATCTGTTTTTTCAGCTGTGGTCCATATAGGGCATTCTTGCCAACCCTCCCGTTTTTAGCGGGAGACTCCCGGTATTCAGCGCCTCTCCCGATAACCTCCCGGCAGAAATTTTCTCCCGACAAACTCCCGGTATTCAGACTTCTCCATTGAACACGGGGGCCGAAATGATATACTCAGACATGAACGGAGAAGTTAAACAGGACAATGCTGCCATCTAAAGGATAGCCTCCGGAACACTAAAATTCAAGTATTTATTTTATTTATATGTATAATAAAATAAATAAATATATATATATATATATATATATATATATATATATATATATATATATATATATATATATATATATATATATATATATATATATATATATATATATATATATATATATATATATATATATATATATATATATATAGCTAGAATTCACTGAAAGTCAAGTATTTCATACATATATATATATATATGATATACTTGAGTTGGTGAATTCTAGCTGTAAATATACTCTCCTCTTAACCACGCCCTTAACCACGCCCCAGCCACGCTCCTCCCCCCCGATATCGGAGGTCTCAAGGTTGGCAAGTATGATAAAGGGCGCAGCGGTACTTAGTTGTAATACATTTTTCCACCACCTGTGGCAGTAATGACAATATAAAACCAACAGAGGACGTCTGGCACTAATGTCATAGAGAAATTTCTTAAGCGCAAAAGTTATGACTAAAGTTGTGAAGCTGTATTTTCATTTGCACTTTAATTTTATTGACAGTTTAGTTAAGAAACATATTTATTATAAATTTAGTTTATTTATTTTAGCACAACATAATACATATTGTATGTAAATGTATTGGTGTGTTTAGTGAGACAGGCAAAAGTTAAGTTGGAGAAAATGTGGTAGTTTATGAATAAATCAATGTTTCTGTGTGGCCCGGCAGCAAATGCGTCAATGTCGTGGACCACTGATCTATTACACAAGTCTGTATATTCCGCAGCGGTACTACATGACACATGAAATGTGAAGAATGGGGTTTCTAAGGGTGCACTATCCAGTTTAGCCGCCAGATGGCAGTAGAGTGTTGAAACTCTTAAAATGTGTTTTGCGGAAATTCCAACTTTGACCACAACGTCAGTTGCTATGTAGACTGTCGCTTTCCATCATTTTCAGCAGACTGCATTGCAAAATGATTATCCGCGTGCCTCTTCCTCTCATGTGAGATCCACACAGGAATGGGGCCATATAAATCCCTTCCCTAATGTTGGTGATTATGACTCATGCATATGTAAAACTAAATATTTTCAATTTGAATGGTTCTGTGGGAAGGTATGACAATACAAAAAGACCTCAAACACTTACCTGACCTGCATCAAATCAAAACCATTCTGCGGGGACAGGCCCTTAAACAAACGTAAATCTGTGATGGTCCGTACTTTGCTGGTAAAGTATTCCAAAGTCTAGAACCAGCTACGGAAAAAGACAGATTACCCTCTGTTTATATCTGAATCGAGGTACCTCCGGCTGCGGTTGGTTGGCAGACAGTAGAACTCAACTGGGGAGATGGAAGTTTAAGAGTTCACACAAATAAGATGGAGCAATACCATTAACTCCTTAAAAGTAAATGTTAGAAATGTAAAATAAACTTTTGAACTGACTGTTAGCCAATGCAGAGAGCGCTAAACTGGAGTAAAGTGGCTCTGTCATCGAGTGTTTGTCAGGAGTCACGCTGCAGCATTTTGTACAAGTTGACAATAATTATATTGAGAACTGGTTGACACCAACAAGAGCTGACTACACACAAGAGACCAACCCTTGTAATTAATTGATTTCCAAAAATAAAAAAATATGTGGCTCCTCTCAGACCCATTATCAGCATCATTACCTCAGTGACTTAGAACATCGCTAGGTATGTGGCTAATATCTTAGCACCTTTAGTCGGCGAAATGCCACATAATGTCCAAAACTCCACGGACTCTGTGAACAAGGTCAGAGACCTAAAAACTTCAGTGTTTACTTGTATTCCAACCGATTACTACTTGATACCCTGTAGACTACATCCACGGAAAACCCAGAACAGACGCACCATTTGCTGGAAGTTTGCCTTAATACCACATACTTTCAATGTATGGGAACATTTTACAGACTTTCACCTGTATCCCTCTTTGCGGCAAACCTTTACATGAAGGACATGGAAAGAAGAGCTGCAAGGTCTTTTAAGGGAAAAGCAGTACATATATGTTGATGACACATGGGTTACAATAGGAAACCATGAAGAGCGAGCCTTTACCAAGCACAATAACATCCATCCATCCATTTACTACTGTTTGTCCCTCTCGTGGTCACGGGGGGCCTGGAGCCTATTCCAGCTGCATTCGGGCAGAAAGGGGGATACACCCTGGACAAGTCGCCACCTCATCGCAGGGCCAACACAGATAAACAGACAACATTCACACTCACATTCACACACTAGGGCAGGGGTCGGCAACCTTTACCACTCAAAGAGCCATTTTGGCAAGTTTCACAAATTAAAGAAAGTAATGGGAGCCACAAAAAAAAATTTTAAATTTAAAATGAAAAACACCGCATACAAAGCTTAAATGCTTTGTGCTATGTTAACCAGGGATCTCCGACACACGCACCGGCACGCACTTTAATGTGGAAATTTGATGTTAGTGCAGCCCGCGAGTTTTGAATGAAAAAATGGCGCTTGATAGCGTCATACTTGCCGACCCTCTCATTTTTCCCGGGAGACTCCCGAATATCAGAGCATGATGACACTGCATTTGGCGCCCTCTACAGTCTGCCCTAACAGTGTATCTGCTCGACCACACGTAGAATGCAATTTCAGCTTGCTCAAGTAAGTGACAGCAAGGCGTACTAACTCAGCAGCCACACATCTTACACTGACGGTACCAATACCCAGAATCCCATGCAGCCCTAACTCTTCCGCTCAACCAACGCACGGAGGGGGGGGGGGGGGGGTAGCGGGGGTGTATAATGTAGACCGGAAGAGTTAGGGCTGCATGGGATTCTGGGTAATGGTTGTGTTGTGTTTATGTTGTGTTACGGTGGGATGTTCTCCAGAAATGTGTTTTTCATTCTTTTTTGGTGTGGGTTCACAGTGTGGCGCATATTTGTAACGTAACAATGTTAAAGTTGTTTGATACGGCTACCGTCAGTGTAAGCTGTGTGGCTGATGAGTAAGTATGCTTTGCTGTCTCCTGTGTGTGCAAGTAATAACGACATGCAACGTGTGGCTGGACTGGCACGCTGTATGTAAATGCTATAGAGGACAATTACTGCAGTGTATGTAGCTGAGCCGCATCAGAGTGGTCAAGGAGCCGCATGCGGCTCCGGAGCCGCGGGTTGCCGACCCCTGCACTAGGGCCAATGTAGTGTTGCCAATCAACCTATCCCCAGGTGCATGTCTTTGGAGGTGGGAGGAAGCCGGAGTACCGGGAGGGAACCCACACAGTCACTGGGAGAACATGCAAACTTCACACAGAAAGACCTCGAGCCTGGGGATCGAACCCAGGACTTTCTTATTGTAAGGTACCAGCACTAACCTGTTCCATTGTGCTGCCCGCACATGAAATCAACGCTTGAGGATGTCTAAGACAACAAGTTGCCACGTCGGAGAAGGCAGGGGCATCCTCGTAGGGTTTTACCAAAAACCTACCCAAAACCTATGTTTCGATTCACACCAGGCAGAACCCTACAACACGGACCTGATAACGTTCCCACGTTCCCACCCACCCACAGGACAAGGAACAAGAACATAAGCACTTGAGGCCGGCCCCTCAAAACCTGTGGTTAACCCAGCTGGCCGTTTGTATGAAGTGCATCCAATCTTTAAAAAGGAACAAGAACAAAGCGGGCGAGTAGGAAATAAAATGGACGCATTAAAACTGTCATTCCATGTTTATCAGGTCTATCTGAGAAACACAGAAGAATATATTAACAACACAACATTTCAGTAACCTTCAAACAAGGCAACATCCTGAGACAACGGCTGGCGCACCTCAAAGACCGGACACCCATGGATTAATTAATGAAGATATCCATAGGCATCTTCCTGGCCAGTGTTTGTTACCTCCATGCGATCACCAAAATAATTTAGTTAGTTAGTTACCAACATGACTCAAAAAGTTATGGACGGAAACTTTCAGGAAATGTCTGAAATGGGATAAGGATTGTATAATTAGATTTTGGGCCTGATCCAGATCATTTTTAGTATGTTACCCTATGTTTATTATACAAGCCTGTTTGGAAGTTGCATATGAAGAAAACAAACATTGTCATGGACATCACAATTTAATTAATCCTTTGATTAATTACCTCCACCAGGAGATGATGTATTCACTGAAGTGTGTTTGTTTTCTGTGGGTCTGTATGTTTGTTTGTTAGTTAGCAACATATATCAAAAAGTTATGCGCAGATACTGGCTAAACGTTCAGGAAATGTCACACAGCAAATTGCACATAAGCTAATATTTTGTAAAAAAAGAAATAAAAAAATACTTTATTTACACAAAGTAAATAAAATATATATATGTTAATACTTTGTCGAATAAATGAATAAATGTGACAACCACTAATGCCAGGACACATCATGTGCAGGGGATTTGATTCCATGTGTGCACTTACTGAGCCAGAAGTGGAGTGTGTTCAATCTTCTTTCAGCTATGCAGGTTTAAAATGGCAGTATGCAAAGTTTGATACACTTTTACGCCATTTCCAGCGGAGTGCCTGTTGAACCCTTTGCAACGTGACGGTAGCGGTTGCCAAATTGAGTGCTGCGAGGCCTCATGCGACGCCAAGCGAGGCCAGGTGGTGGGAATCTGTTGGAGATTAAGGTGCTTGGTGACTGGCTAAACAGCTCACCCTTGCCCTGACGGTTGTGCCTTCTCTGGCAGAATAACCCGTGCTGCAGGTGGCAGGTGCATAGAAGACAGGTCCTGTACTTTCCCAGCACGGGTAAAAACATGTACAGTATACAGTATGTGCATGGAAAAACGTTCCCTCTGACTAATATGTATTGAGCCCCTGTGTTTTTAGATGTTCAATGCTAAATTGTCAGAGACACATTTTTCCTTGGTCAGTGGGTATGTTCATTAATGTATCCTTATAATGAAGAATGATTCGAAATTCATGATTAAGCACATGTTCTGTTGGTGATTACTAAAGACACGTTTGCCCCTTGTTATTCACTCCTCAAAATACTCAACTCAACTTATATTTCTGAATAGGAGATATGTCTAATATTTGTATTTTTAACAGTCCATATATGTTGACAAACATACGTAGGATTGAGATGCAGCGCAGTCGACTCCTTTCTCACAGCTATTTCCGCGCAACTGCCAGTTTGCATGTCCTTTCTAGACGTACTACATTTCACTCTTGATAAATCACACTGTCTTCTAAATACTTATATTTGCCTCTTTTCCCAGTATTGTTGGCATTCTGATGATCGGCATTTATTCTGCATATTCATGAAAATAGATGCTAAATGGATTGTGCTCTCTATTTTGCTCATTTAAAGGCCTACTGAAATGAAATGTTCTTATTTAAACGGGGATAGCAGATCCATTCTATGTGTCATACTTGATCATTTCGCGATATTGCCATATTTTTGCTGAAAGGATTTAGTAGAGAACATCGACGATAAAGTTCGCAACTTTTGGTCGCTGATAAAAAAAAGCCTTGCCTGTACCGGAAGTAGCGTGACGTCACAGGTTGTGGAGCGCCTCACATCTGCACATTGTTTTCAATCATGGACGCCAGCAGCGATAGCGATTCGGACCGAGAAAGCGACGATTACCCCATTAATTTGAGCGAGGATGAAAGATTGGTGGATGAGAAAAGTGAGAGTGAAGGATTAGAGGGCAGTGGAAGCGATTCAGATAGGGAAGATGCTGTGAGAGGCGGGTGGGACCTGATATTCAGCTGGGAATGACTAAAACAGTAAATAAACACAAGACATATATATACTCTATTAGCCACAACACAACCAGGCTTATATTTAATATGCCACAAATTAATCCGCATAACAAACACCTCCCCCCTCCTGTCCATATAACCCACCAATACAACTCAAACACCCGCACAACACACTCAATCCCACAGGCCAAAGTACCGTTCACCTCCGTAAAGTTCATACAGCACATATATTTCCCCAAAGTTACGTACGTGACATGCACATAGCGGCACGCACGGATGGGCAGGCGATCAAATGTTTGAAAGCCAAAGCTGTACTCACGGTGGCCCGTCTGCTATCCAACTCAAAGTCCTCCTGGTTGTGTTGTGCCAGCCGCTAATACACTGATCCCACCTACAGCTTTCTTCTTTGCTGTCTTCATTGTTCATTAAACAAATTGCAAAAGATTCACCAACACAGATGTCCAGAATACTGTGGAATTTTGCGATGAAAACAGACGACTTAATAGCTGGCCACAATGGTGTCCCAATATGTCCGCACAATCCGTGACGTCACGCGCAAACGTCATCATACCGAGACATTTTCAGCAGAATATTTCGCGGGAAATTTAAAATTGCACTTTACTAATCTAACTCGGCCGTATTCGCATGTGTTGCAATGTTAAGATTTCATCATTGATATATAAACTATCAGACTGCATGGTCGGTAGTAGTGGGTTTCAGTAGGCCTTTAAAAGAAGCAATCCTCTGCACACCAGTTTAGTAGATTGCTTTGCGCGCGCCATCAAGTTTGCACATGTTTTAATACACACAAACCTTTAGTAGTTCAGGCCCTATATAAACAAAAAAATGTGCCTCTATGAAGGACAATATTAAATAGTGCATCTATCATGAGAAAAACCCCAGTTTCACGTTTTTGTTCTATATTATTATCTTTATTTGCATAAATGTCATACTAATAATAGCAATAATAGCCCCAGATATTCAAGGACAACAGACTTGGTAAGTAAATACCCTGGTAAGTACAGACCATATGTTCTCTCATTTGTTAGAGCAACTATAATCTAAATATATTGCAATTACAGATCTACATGAATTAACCTCAAATACATTATTGATAAAATATGATTCTTAAACCTTGTAAGTATTTTTTGTAGACGGTAACATCACTGAGAATGTCATTGATGTTTCATCTTACCATTGATTCAGCGAGGTGTAAAATTCAGACTGCACTGGATTATATAACCATTGTAAATATGTGACAAAATTTGCACAGAGCAGCTTTATTCCATTATCTTCCAAATCCCTTGCTCAGCGTATTATCAGCATTTGTGCACACACAACCACTAATACTGTCCCCATTATCCCAACATCCACACTCAACAACACACTTGCAAAGTGTCAAAACTCTTTGAGAGCGAAACTGTTTGTGTGTGCTGTTAGCCCTTCACAGTTTCACTTACATAAAGTTTTAATCTACATGAATTAACCTCAAATACATTATTGATAAAATATGATTGTTAAGCCTTGTAAGTATTTTTTGTAGACGGTAACATCACTGAGAATGTCATTGATGTTTCATCTTACCATTGATTCAGCGAGGTGGTTCTTGGCCCTGCACTCTTTAGTATTTACATGCTGCCGCTAGGTGACATCATACGCAAATATGGTGTTAGCTTTCACTGTTATGCTGATGACACCCAACTCTACATCCCCCTAAAGCTGACCAACACGCCGGATTGTAGTCAGCTGGAGGCGTGTCTTAATGAAATTAAACAATGGATGTCCGCTAACTTTTTGCAACTCAACGCTAAGAAAACGGAAATGCTGATTATCGGTCCTGCTCAACACCGACATTTATTTAATAATACCACCTTAACATTTGACAACCAAACAATTAAACAAGGTGACTCGGTAAAGAATCTGGGTATTATCTTCGACCCAACTCTCTCGTTTGAGTCACACATTAAGAGTGTTACTAAAACGGCCTTCTTTCATCTCCGTAATATCGCTAAAATTCGTTCCATTTTGTCCACAAGCGATGCTGAGATCATTATCCATGCGTTCGTTACATCTCGTCTCGATTACTGTAACGTTTTATTTTCGGGCCTCCCTATGTCTAGCATTAAAAGATTACAGTTGGTACAAAATGCGGCTGCTAGACTTTTGACAAAAACAAGAAAGTTTGATCATATTACGCCTATACTGGCTCACTTGCACTGGCTTCCTGTGCACCTAAGATGCGACTTTAAGGTTTTACTACTTACAAATAAAATACTACACGGTCAAGCTCCTGCTTATCTTGCCGATTGTATTGTACCATATGTCCCGGCAAGAAATCTGCGTTCAAAGAACTCCGGCTTATTAGTGATTCCCAGAGCCCAAAAAAAGTCTGCGGGCTATAGAGCGTTTTCTATTCGGGCTCCAATACTATGGAATGCCCTCCCGGTAAAAGTTAGAGATGCTACCTCAGTAGAAGCATTTAAGTCTCATCTTAAAACTCATTTGTATACTCTAGCCTTCAAATAGACTCCCTTTTTAGACCAGTTGATCTGCCGTTTCTTTTCTTTTCTTTTCTACTCTGCTCCCAACCCGGGGTGGACCGCTAGCCTGTCCATCGGATGGGGACATCTCTACGCTGCTGACCCGTCTCCGCTCGGGATGGTTCCTGCTGGCCCCACTATGGACTGGACTTTCGCTGATGTGTTGGACTTTCACAATATTATGTCAGACCCACTCGACATCCATTGCTTTCGGTCTCCCCTAGAGGGGGGGGGGGGGGGGGTTACCCACACCCACATATGCGGTCCTCTTCAAGGTTTCTCATAGTCATTCACATTGACGTCCCACTGGGGTGAGTTTTCCTTGCCCGTATGTGGGCTCTGTACCGAGGATGTTGTTGTGGCTTGTACAGCCCTTTGAGACACTTGTGATTTAGGGCTTTATAAATAAACATTGATTGATTGATTGATTGAATACTGAAAAGAACCACAATAGTTCTTAAAATAGACTGTATTTTCTACGTTTGTGTGGGTTTCTCTGTCTTCACTCAGTACAGTATATACAAAACCCAAAACCTGGGAAGTTGGCACGTTGTGTTAATCGTGAATAAAAACAGAATACAATGATTTGCAAATCATTTTCAACCTATATTCAATCGAATACACTGCAAAGACAAGGTACTTAACGTTCAAACTGGTAAACTTTGTTATTGTTTGCAAATATTAGCTCATTTGGAATTTGATGCCTGCAACTTGTTTCAAAAAAGCTGGCACAAGTGGTAAAAAAGACTGAGAAAGTTGAGGAATGCTCATCAAACACTTATTTGGAACATCCCACAGGTAAACAGGCTAATTGGGAACAGATGGGTGCCACGATTGGGTATAAGAGCAGCTTCAATGAAATGCTCAGTTGAACAACTTAAACTGTACATCAAGCAAGAAAGGGAAATAATTCCACCTGAAAAACTTCAAAAATTGGTCTCCTCAGTTCCCAAACATTTACTGAGTGTTGTTAAAAGGAAAGGCCATGTAACACAGTGGTAAAAATGCCCCTGTGCCAACTTTTTTGCAATGTGTTGCTGCCATTAAAGGCCTACTGAAACCCACTACTACCGACCACGCAGTCTGATAGTTTATATATCAATGATGAAATCTTAACATTGAAACACATGCCAATACGGCCGGGTTAACTTATAAAGTGCAATTTTAAAATTCCCGCCACACTTCCGGTTGAAAATCTCCTTTGGATATGATTTATGCGCGTGACGTCATAAAATGCACGGAAGTGTTTGGGCCCTATTGGACACAATACACAAAGCTCTGTTTTCTTCGACAAAATTCCACATTATTCTGGACATCTGTGTTGGTGAATCTTTTGCAATTTGTTTAATGAACAATGGAGGCTGCAAAGAAGAACGTTGTAGGTGGGATCGATCGGTGTCTTAGCGGCTAAGTACAATACTTACAGCAACACAACAAGGACTACTTACCCTGATAGAAGACGCCTAGCTGATGCTTGCCGCCAAACCCACGGATGAAGTCCTTCGTCGCGCCGTTGATCGCTGGAACGCAGGTGAGCACGGCTGTTGATGGGAAGATGAGGGCTGGCTGGCGTAGGTGGAGCGCTAATGTTTTATCATAGTTCTGTGAGTTCCGGCTGCTAAGTTGCTAAATTAGCTTAGCGTCGTTAGCAAAAGCATTGTTAATCCTTACCAGGCTGAGAATTTTTAACCGTGTAGTTACATGTACATGGTTTAATAGTAGTTTTGCTCTTCTGTCTATCCTTCCAGTCAGGGGTTTATTTATTTTGTTTCTATCTTCATTTGAGAACGATGCTAGCACGTTAGCTCAGTAGCTAAGTGTGTCACCGATGTATTGTTTTGGAGATAAAAGTCACTTTAAATGTCCATTTCGCGTGCTCGACTCTCATTTTCAAGAGGATATAGTATCTGAGGTGGTTTAAAATACAAATCTGTGATCTACAATAGAAAAAGGAGAGAGTGTGGAATCCAATGAGCCAGGTTGTACCTAAGTTACGGTCAGAGCGAAAAAAGATACGTCCATCACTGCCTCTCAAGTCCTTCACTGTAACGTTCCTCATCTACGAATCTTTCATCCTCGCTCAAATTAATGGGGTAATCGTCACTTTCTCGGTCCGAATCTCTCTCGCTCCATTGTAAACAATGGGGAATTGTGAGGAATACTAGCTCCTGTGACGTCACGCTACTTCCGGTACAGGCAAGGCTTTTTTTATCAGCGAGCAAAAGTTGCGAACTTTATCGTCGATTTTCTCTACTAAATCCTTTCAGCAAAAATATGGCAATATCGCGAAATGATCAAGTATGACACATAGAATGGATCTGTTATTCCCGTTTAAATAAATAAAAATCATTTCAGTAGGCCTTTAAATTCTAACTTAATAATTGTTTGCAACAAAAAAAATAAGTTTCTCAGTTCGAACATTAAATATCTTGTCTTTGCGGTCTATTTAATTGAATATAAGTTGAAAAGAATTTGCAAATCATTGTATTCTGTTTTTATTCACGGTTTACACAATGTGCCAACTTCCCTGGTTTTTGGTTTTGTACATGTTTCATCCTGTCCAGGATCATTGGGAAGCTGGAGCCTATTCCAGCTTACTTTGGGCCAAAGACCAACTACACCAGTGACGTTCAAAGCTGGTGAGACACTTACATTCTTTTAAACTTATTTTGCACTAATCATTTTTATTATATGTGCTAAAGTATATCGTTTTGCTCAAAGTTCCTGCCCAGCGTAGCTGTAGAAGATAATGAAAAGCACCTACGAGCTCTCATACGCCCTTGCCTCTTCACAGTGAGCAAGAGAATGTGTGACCTTCTCTGTAAGATTTCTCTCTATTACATTGTCTGATTAGCAAGAATAACGATGTGATAATGACGTTACATCCGGAAGTCTGCTCGCTCTCGCTGCTTGCCGCCACTGTTTCGGCGTTCAAAAGCTAAGTGATGTCTTTCTATCTGTGTGATTCTAAAAGTTTTACAGATTTCTTTATTCCTTCTCCAACATATTTAGTACTCTTATCGAACTTACAAAGCACCCACTCTCTGTTTCACCACCGCACTTTCAGCTCGCTCACTGCTAAGCTAGCGAAGCTAAGCTAGTCCGCTTGGCCAGCTGCTGCTACTTGCTCCTGCTGCTACAGTTCGCCGTTCAAAGCTAAGTGCTATCTTTCTATCCACTGTTTTACAGCTTTCTTTAATCCTTCTCCAACTTATTTAGTAGTCTTACCGAACATGCAAAGCACCCACTCTCTGTTTCACCGCATCACTTTCAGCTAGCTAGTCGCTAAGATAGCGAAGCTAAGCTAGACTTGGTCCGAAGCTACTGCGCCCTGATGGCAGTAAGAACCCGACAAGATGAGTGAAGTCGGGGATGACGTCTCTGCGCCCCGACGTGTCTACATGCAAGAGAATCCCCTGCTGGCCCCACTATGGACTGGACTCTCACATTATTAACCGTATCCACTCGGCATCCATTGCACCGGTCACCCATGGAGGGTCCGCACATATGCGGTCCCTTCCAAGGTTTCTCGTCGTCCCCATTAGGGTTGAGTTTTTTTCTTGCCCTGATGTGGAATCTGAGCCGAAGATGTCGTTGTGGCTTGTGCAACCCTTTGAGACATTTGTTATTAAGGGCTATATAAGTAAACTTTGATTGATTGATTGATTGATTGATTGATGTCACACATAGATTAAATGGACAAATACATTACACCGATTTTACAAAGCTGTGGTTTAAATGTGTCTGCAAACTAACGTTATATTGGTTTTTAGATATAAAGGCACTTGAACACTTACAGTAAGTATAGAAGAAAGACTCTTGTTCATTCTTGGTTTGTTCTCTGCCATGCACTGTTAAGTGTGGGAACTTTTATATATAAACAGGTGTGCGCCTTTCCAAATCATGCCCAACTAACTAAATTTACCACAGGTGTACTCCAATTAAGCTGTAGAAACATCTCAAGGTTAATCATTTGAAACAGGATACAGCTTTAGAATATACAGACAATACAACATACATCCATAAACGTGGATGCATATGCAAAAGTGCAATATATTTATCCGTACAGTAATCTATTTATTTATATCTGCACCTTATTGCTCTTTTATCCTGCACTACAACGAGCTAATGCAACAAAATGTTGTTCTAATCTGTACTGTAAAGTTCAAATTTGAATGACAATAAAAGGAAGTTGAAGTCCAAGCGTCATAGCAAAGGCTGTGAATACTTAGGTAAATGTTATTTCTTAGTATTTTATTTCAAATAAATTTGCAAAAAAATCTAAAAAAAACCCCAAAAACTTTCACATTGTCATTATAGAGTTATTGTGTGTGAAATTTTGAGGACAAAAAATAATGTATTCCATTATGAAATAAGGCTGTAACATAACAAAATGTGGAAATAGTGCGGAGCTGTGAATGCTCTTTGGATGCACTGTATTTTCTATTAAATAGTCACATATTGCAATGATGGTCAAAATCGTTGTACGCTTTGGACATCTGTTATGAGTATGCGTGTACCTCTGCGGACTCCGTTACACATTCATTCCACTCAAGTATGTTTGGACCTTAAGAGTGTAGGCTAGCCTGCCTCACTGCAGTCCCATGTCATGTTTCTGACAGTTTTACTGAAGAAACTGTTCAGAATTGTTCAAAAATCAATTGGACTCACGCGGAACATGTATATTCATGACACATTTCAATATATAAATATTAACACAGTAGCACCTCAACTTACGAGCTTCATTGGTTCTGTGACAGAGCACGGAGCTCAAAACACTTGTATCTCAAATTAACGTCTCCCATTAAAATGAATTAAAAATCAATTTAATTGGTGCTTGCAACACCCAAAACAGCATAATTTTACCATATAACACATATTTAAAAAAATAAAAAAATAACTTTTGAATTAGAAATATAGTACAAAAACAATACAATAGAATGTACTACTAACAACTACAGTAGTTTTATGAAGTAGTTTGATAACGGGGACTTTTACGTATCACATTCAAGCTGTTTCTCCCTCAAACACACCATCAGCAACTTCTCCACATTTTCATGGATACATACGATATATTTTTTTAAGTCAATGAACATCATCCACTTCTTCTCAGCACACTCACTCTGTGCCTTGTCATGGTTGGTAAAACAAAGTTATGTCGATCTAGAGCTACAAGTTAATTCTTGCAGGCGTCCTCCTTGGCCTGACACAGCTTTCTAAGCTGGGGTGTAAAACATTGCTTGTTGTTGTTGTACGTGCAGAAGGTTAGAAGATTCTGGTCTGCACATACGTCCTCACAAAATCTGATGTTGAGGTCACAGTGTCAGTGAGTTTCTGAGTCAAGACTTTCTGATGCAAACTTCAGAGACAATCCAATCAGTACGATCAAAGCAGGCCTGTAACTGCTTTGATTCCTTTGACCATCTCTTTAAAGTCCTTAAAACAGGCTTAGCAGTTTTTTTACTTCTGCCTGGAGGTCAGAATGAGGTGAACTAGTTATCAGAGAGTCCTAAAGCTACATGGGAAACAGAGCGACAAGAGTCCTTTATTACTGTGTAGCAGTGGTCCAGTGTGTTAGCTCCCTTGTTGGGGAAATGAATATGCTGTCTGTCTTTTGGAAGTTTGTGGGTTAAGTTAAGTTAAAGTACCAATGATTGTCACACACACACTAGGTGTGGTGAAATGTGTCCTCTGCATGTGAACCATCCCCTTGTTCACCCCCTGGGAGGTGAGGGGAGCAGTGGGCAGCAGCGGTGCCGCGCCCGGGAATCATTTTTGCTGATGTAACCCCCAATTCCAACCCTTGATGCTGAGTGCCAAGCAGGGAGGTAATGGGTCCCATTTTTGTAGTCTTTGGTATGACTCGGCCGGGGTTTGAACTCACAACCTACCGATCTCAAGGCAGACACTCTAACCACTAGGCCACTGAGTAGGGTTAAATCTTCTCTGTTAAAATCTATGGAATGAAATTACTGCCAAAACTCCACAAACTCAAAAAAATGTGTCACAAACTTAAACATTGTTTTCATAAACTCAAAAATGTGTTTTACAAACTCAAAAAAAGGTTTCACAAACACACGCAAGTAGAAAAACTATTTTCTTCAAATTAGTACTTTCGGCACATTTGTTCCACTTTTTGTTCCAGTCGCAGAAGAAGAAGTGACCCTTTATGGAACACACTTTAGGGCATGGGTGTCAAACTCTGGCCCACGGGCCAAAATTCACCGCTAATTCTCATACTTGCCAACCCTCCCGGGAGACTCCCAAATTTCAGTGCCCCTCCCGAAAATCATCACGTCCGCTTTTCATCCAGTCCAACGAGTGCGGCTTCTGCACGCACACACAAGTGAATGCACGCATACTTGATCAACAACGATACAGATTACACTGAGGGTAGCCGTATAAACAACTTTAACACTGTTAGAAATATACGCCACAGTATGAACCCACACCAAACAAGAATGACAAACACATTTCGGGAGAACATACGCACCGTAACACAACATAAACACAACAGAACAAACACCCAGAATCCTTTGCAGCACTAACTCTTCCGGGACGCTACAAGGTGTGTGTGTGGGGGGGCAGGGGGGTATTTGGTGGTAGCGGGGGGTGTATTTTGTATCATCGCCTTTAAGGCACGCCCCCAAGATTGTGGTCCGGGTGGACTACGAGATATAATGACTGATGAACACCGTTCGATAATGAAGGTTGCCTCAGCTCAAAGCCTGAGCCCCGACATTAATGAACTAGCATCCAAGAAAAGATGGCAGGTATCTGGCTTGGGCACATCAGATTAGATCAGTGTGTTGCAAACTGAGCAGTTTAAAGTCCTGAATGGTTGGTTTATTCATTGTTATTTTATTTTCAAACGTATTAGCCTGTGGAAAAAGTTAATGTTGATATTTACCTCAGAAGGCTGCAAATAGAAAAGAGGCATTACATTTGTATTTAAATTGTATTTGATATGCCATTGATATTTTTTAATTATTATTATTATTATTTGAAACTCGATTTTGCATGTCACTATAAAGTTATGGATGCAGCGTAGGTAAGTACTGTACTCTATGCTAAATTTTGCTATTCCAAACATCCATCCTTCCATTTTGTACCGCTTGTACCTTAATGGGTTTCAAACATGGTTGTTATTATTTTGGTTGTTGAAAGTCTTTCGTGTTCGGCTGTTTAGAGCAATATAGTAAAAAAAAGTTTGTGCATTTTGATTAAGTGAGAATTACACACTTGTACCAATCATTGCTTACCTACATAGCAACTACATATAAGACATTGTATAACATATGATTTATAAACGAGTTGTTTATAAACTCTGAAACTTTATTTGTAGTTTAACGATGGAATTAGACTGCAAGAAAAGATTTAAAGCTCATTTTAAAAGCAATGTAAATTAACTTTATGATGTGGTTTTATTTTGACTGTATCTTTATCTGACATGAAATAATGTGGAAATGTTTATTTCTGCTAGAATTATGTTTTGTTGTCTATTGTGTTTGGCTGAAGACAAACTTTAAACGTGTTCTGTTTAAAGTGTCACCATTAGGGGAAAATTTAAACTGCATAGCAGTAGGCTGTGGAGCCCTTATTGTTTGACAGTTATGGCATTTATTATTGTATTATAATTTATAAATGCATTTGCATTCATTACATATCTGCTATTTAGATATTAAAAACAGCTCAGCATCTTCTTCAGTTTTTTATGGATAACTGTCTGCCATTCCGATAATATTTTAACATCCTTCGCAGGCGTCATCCACACATTCTACTTCAGTATGGTGCAGACTAGCAGTGATACGCTCAAATTGCTTTGCAAAGTTGGCGACAAGCTCGGTCATGTTTTAGACCAGGGGTGTCCAAACTTTTTCCACTGAGGGCCGCACACTGAAAAATCAAAGCAAGCGGGGGCCATTTTTATATTTTTTATTTTAAAAACCAATACAATAAATGTATAAAAACATATACATTTAGGCCGCCACTCAGGCTTGATCCCGGTGAACCCAAAGAGTTTTGGTCAAAAAAATATAAAAAATGTGTCATTATTTAGTATTATTATTATTATTATTATTATTCAAAGTTTAAATCTCTGGATCAACATTAGGTCTATCCATCAAAAAAACCTATTTAAACATTTAAGTTGTATGCCCTTTTTGTCAAAGAAAACCCAGGTTTTTTAAGGAAAAAACCCCACCAAATATGCAATATTTTCCCCCAATTAAATTTTAAAGTAGAATATTTGAGATTATAAAATAATTGGAGCCTTAAAAAGGTCAATAACTCATAACAACATTGACATTTTTTAAGCAATGACACACGCAAAAAAAAATCCCACTAAAATTATTGGGGATCCAAAAGGGTCCTACTCATTAAAGTGTTAAAAAATAAATGATAATTTATTTTTTTTCTGATTACTTTTAGCACAATAATCTCGAGATAAGCTTCAGATCTGTCCGTCAATTCTAAGTTTTATTGTTGTTTAGGTTTTTTGTTTGTTCGTTTTAGGCCCTTCTTTTAAAAAACAACAGCTCAGTTTTTTATATGGCAAACATAAAATATGCAACATTTTCCCCAAAGAATATCTCAAAGTGGAATATTTAATGTGACGTAATTGGAGCCTTGAATAGGTCAATAATTCATAATGACGTTGATTTTGATTAAATATGATTTTTTAAAGAAAGAAACAGCCTACATGGCAGCTTTGTGTTATTAGAGTAAACATTGCAACATTTTCTTGTTACATTTCACCTGTTTGCTCTTTTATACCACGTTTGTTTGGGTTTTTTTATCGTATTTTTAGAATGTGTCGTGGGGCCGTTAAAAAATGACCTGCGGGCCGCAAATGGCCCCCGGGCCGCACTTTGGACACCCCTGTTTTAGCCGATTCATTTTTTTATGGTTGGTAAAACAAAGTTATGTCCATCTAAAGCTACAAGCTAATTCTAGTGAGTAAGACCGGATGTTTTGGTCGGATCTTACGGGGTTCACTGTGACATTTTTCTACACCAATTAATATCGGGAATGCTTTGAAACCAACTTTTTGCTTGCACCTTAACGCATCACAATTAGTGGAGAGACAGCGCCTATCTTAGAATACTTTTAAAATGAGGCTTTCTTCAGTTGAGGTTCCACTGTACTTATTTTTCACAATGGCTGCACGTCTCTGAACTAGATTAGGATGGGTCACCAGTCAATCACAGGGCACGTTATTTTGTCGCCGCATGTAATATTCAGCATCCGTACATACATCTTATTTCTAAGCTGCAAGCTGATTAACATTCAAATGAGCGTGCATGGCATTGAATCACAGTTAATTCAATCTACCTGATTTATATGAAGACAGAGCGTGTGTGGCAGAGAGGCGGACAGGTCTTTCACACTGACAGAACACAATTAAAAAGTTGCACCTGCATTCCAACTGAGTTCCAAAATAATTGTTATCAAGGGCAGTAAGTTGTCAAGTTTTATAAAGTGAGTAAAAGCAGCTCTCACACACACACACACACACACACACACACAACCCTGCATGACTCAACATTATTACACAGTGAAGCAAGGAACTTTTTTTTTTTTGTGCTGCTCATCTCATCACTCCAGACCAGAGGGCAGAAGTCGCAAATATAAAGAACCCAGATTGGAAGCAGATGAGTGTCAGACAAGCCAAGCCAAGAGGCAGCGACTCATGATAGAGACACTTAAGAAGAGAGGAACAGTTCGTAAGTGGAGGCCAGACGAGCTCTTTTGTTCTCGGAAACACGGGTGGCTTGTGAGGCAGCTCTTGGCAAGATGTTCAAGGAAACACGGGCAAATTCATCACTATTTCACAGTGTGTCCAAACATCCTTGCACAAACCCAGGACAACATTTACTCAATGGCTAAAAAAGACCACCCAAACACTTGGTATAAGCAGGGTTCGTACTGGTGCTTAAAAACCTTGCAAATGCTTGGATTTTAATGTTGTGATTTCAAGGTTTGAAAAATGCTTGAATTTCGGGTGAAGTGCTTGTGAATGCTTGGAAATGTTCATCATATTTCTCGGCAGTCTGACTCAATAGGCTAATTATAAAATGGAGAAAAATAAAATATGTTTCCTTAAAAATGAAAGCTACAGGCTTGATCTGTTGGTTTTGCACGAGCCCTTACATTAGGTTGTTGTCATGTATATACGGCTCTGTGTCGCCCCCAAGAGGACAGTGGTGCATCGATCCATCATGCCGGGAGGTTGTCGTTTTAATGAACATTGGATGGAAAATGACAAATACAAACTTTGGATAAAAAATGGACCAAATCCACGTGTAGCCTGCTGCAAAGTATGCAAAAAGGAAATCCAACATGGTTTGATGTCTTTTTTGCTCCATTATTTTGGTTGTCTACTTAACTTGTCTGACTACCTCAGTTAAAGCAAACAAGTTACATTTTGTCATTTTGGTTAATTTAATTAAAATGGTTACATTATTGGACTTGTTTGTACTGTGAAGGTCATGTAATGTATAATGTGTAAACTTTTTCACAACTCAGAGCTGAGTTAATATGAATGATTTTGTAGTTTTTACACAACATGGTTGTATGCATTTCTTGCTCTATTATTTTCGTTGTCTATTTAACTTGTCTGGCTACCTCAGTGAAAGCCAAAAATTTTAACTATTGTATTTTTGTTAATTTGTTATCATAGCCACAGTTATAGGGCCAGATGTGTTTAAATGAAAGTGACTGAGGTGTTTCCTTTATTGCAGGGGTGTCAAACTCAAATACAGAGTGGGCCAAAATGTAAAACTGAACAAATTAAAAATTTACCTTTTAATAGGGACCCAAACAAGTTTTGCATTGAATATTGAACAAGCAAGGCTTCTATAACTGTATAGTGACATGCAAAATCGAGTTTCAAATAATAATAATAATAATTCAAAAATATCAATGGCATATCAAATACAATTTAAATAAAAATGTAATGCCTTTTTTCTATTTGCAGCCTTCTCAGGTAAATATCAACATTAACTTTTTCCACAGGCTAATAATAAATGTGAAAATAAAAATAACAATGAATAAACCAACAATTCAGGACTTTTTACTGCTCAGTTTGCAACACACTGATCTAATCTGATGTGCCCAAGCCAGATACCTGCCATCTTTTCTGGGATGCTAGTTCATTAATGTCGGGGCTCAGGTGGGGGGGGCGGGGTTTGGTGGTAGCGGGGGGTGTATATTGTAGCATCCCGGAAGAGTTAGTGCTGCAAGGGGTTCTGGGTATTTGTTATGTTGTGTTTATGTTGTGTTACGGTGCGGATGTTCTCCCGAAATGTGTTTGTCATTCTTGTTTGGTGTGGGTTCACAGTGTGGCGCATATTTGTAACAGTGGTAAAGTTGTTTATACGGTCACCCTCAGTGTGACCTGTATGGCTGTTGATCAAGTATGTCTTGCATTCACTTATGTGTGTGTAGAAGCCGCATATATCATGTGACAGGGGCCGGCATGGAGGAAAAGCAGACGTGACGACAGGTTGTAGAGGCCGCTAAAGGCAGTGCCTTTAAGGCACGCCCCCAATATTGTTGTCGGGGTGGAAATCGGGAGAAATTCGGGAGAATGGTTGCCCCGGGAGACTTTCGAGAGGGGCACTGAAAATCAGGAGGGTTGGCAAGTATGAGTATTAGCGGTGAATGCGGTGTTACATCATCATCATCAATCTTTATTGCAGACCTTAAGATCCATTAAACATATAAAAAACAGAATATAATACATTAAAAACAAAACAATAAAACATACATTAAAAACACAAAACAATAAAACATAAAAACAATAAAAAAACATATATATAGCTCTAATGTTAATTTGATATTGCCTCGAGGGCCAAATGAAATTACATGGCGGGCCAAATTTGGCCCGCGGGCCAGATTTTGACACCCATGCTTTAATGAATTATCCTTATATTAATGTGGAACAGTTGTGTTAAAAAATTTGCGAAATTGACATTTTGAGGGTGCGTGTATTTATATCACAATTTGCAGTTTACAAGCACAAATACGGTGTGAATCAATCCGTGCTGTTCGATGTTGTTGAGTGCTGTAAGTATGAAAAAGAGCAAGAAATTTGGAAAAGAACACAAATGGAGACACGTTTGCAAACACCAATGACATTGAATAGTCGCACTGCTTCATTGTCTATGCCCCATCCAGTTAATGATAACTGCTGGTTCAATGTTAGGCTTAGGTTTTAGCAGATTTTCTGTATTTTTCCTACAGACAGCATTTGGTGACCTCAAACAAGGCTATGGATTGATTCACACTGGTTTTTGCCTTTTGAAGTGTACTGGAACAACTGGAAAATTGATCTTGAAAGTCCTTAAAAAGTGCTTGAATTTGGCCATGGAAGAGGTGTACGAACCTTGTATAAGTAGAGAAAATGTGTCTCATGTATAGTGTGAGACCATGAGTGTCTTTAAAGAGCTAAATTTATACACTCAGTGAACTGGTGGGCGCAGCAAAAAACTCTCCAAGATCTACACCGCAGCCACACACTCACACCCAAACAAAGAAACACACACATACTCACATTCCATCTCCTATTATGTGTGCTCATTTATTCATGTATTAGTTAGTTTGTTCCACTAGGTTCACTTTCAGACTGCTTTCGTAATTGCCACTATATTCTCTGCATTGATTTCCCGTCCCACTGCAACACCAGACACACATTTGCATGCATATACATTGGACAACCCCCTAGAAACACGTCTCCATTGTAAATCCACTTACAGCACAAGTTCAATTGTTTTCTCTTAGGCAGGATATATTTTTAAATGTGTATATTTTTCAAAGGGAAACTGAACTTTTTGGGGGAATTTTGCCTAACGTCCACAATCATTATGAAAGACATGACGATGGATGGTTTTTTTTAATGCATTATAAATATTAAATGAATTCGATCAAAAGTCCACTTACAATGGAGCCTATGGGAGCCGTTCCATTCTGCCTATAAAAAAAACCTAAAAAAAACATCCAAACACCTCCATTAAAGTTTTATATACATGATGTAAGTATATATGCAAAGTAGTAAAAGATACGTTCACAATAACATTTAATATTTACTGTATGTATTTTGATCATTTTAAGCTCACGTGGCGCATTAATTTCAAAAACGCATCACAACGTTTGCTTTTTTTTTTTTCTTCATCACTGATTTCTACTCACTGCAGACTTCATGAGAGCCTACAAACATAATAAAGCATCACTTACTGTACAAGGTCTGCTGTCATTAGGATGCTGACTGCTGGATGTTCATACAGTATATTCCCATTTAGATGAAAAATGTCTCACAATCCTCACGAAGAAAAAGCTTTTCGTGCTGTTCCCGCCAGTTCCAGGTCCTAAATGGCTGTCATAGTGTCCCAACTTGTCGGGTTATATCCTAAGCCATCTACTTTTCAGGTGAAATGTAGGATTTATGATCTACTATAAACTTACAGGGATCATGGGAGCGAGGAAACAACAGAACACTCGATGAGGTAAACACAAGAACACACAAGTGATCACATGGCCGCCATAAATAGTTTGTCTGCGTTAGCGCTTATAATAACAATATCACTAATACTTGGTTAATATTCAAGTCACAAAATGTAAATGGAGTATTGTTGGCGCTTTTTGAATGGTTGTTTATTGGATTTATGGGCAAAATAGTGAAGCTCCTATTGGCTGCGCTGCAAGCAGACTTTTATATATGTTTATTTAATATTTAGAATGCATTAAAAAAAATCCATACATCGTCATGTCTTTCATAATAATTGTGAACGAAGTGCAGTTCCCCTTTAACACTCTTTCATTCCTTGATGATAACGACGAAGGTGAGACTGTCTGATTTAAATATACAGGAGTAGACAGAGAGACCATATTACTGTCAGCACCTCCTGCATCCCACTAGCTGTAAAAATAGCATCAACCCCGAAATCCTGGGCAATGTTCTGTTTGCTAGCAGCTCGGGGCTTATTTCTGGTGATTTGGGGGAGATTTTCCTGCTGCACATTGACAGCCTTTAGATCGCAAAGTGTGTGTACAAGTGCCTGAGATTGTGCATGCGTGTGTGTGCGTGTATGCGTGTGTGTGTGTGTATGCGTACGTGCGTGTAAGAATGCGCTTGCTTGCGTACGTTCGTGTGTGTATGCGTGTGTGTGAGAGAGAGAGCATCCTGTGATAAATATGATCAGAATCAGAATCCAAATCAGCTTTGCTGGCCAGGTATGTTTAACACACAAGGAATTTGACCTGGTAGATTGTGCCCTCTTTGTACAACGCAAACAATAAATATTAACAATTAATTAAAATATAAACAAGTACTTAAATAACAAATATGTGCGAGGCCAATAAGATGATAGTGCAGTGGTGAATCGAGCAAAAGGATGGTGAAGTGAACATGAGGGAGTACAGTGACAGATTAGTTCCAGGGTTATTTGTCAACAACAGGTCTGACACTCTGTGACTGTTTAGCGTTCATCAGAGTGATAGCCTCAGGGAAGAAATTGTTCTTATGACAGGTTTTTTGGTGCACAGTGATTTGTAACGCCTGCTGTAGGGGAGGAGTTTGAAGAGTTTGTGACCAGGATGTGGGGAGTCTGCAGTGATGCTACTTGCACATTTCCTGAAGGTTGACACCGATGATCTTTTCTTCAGTCCTGATTGTCTGTTGCAGTCTGTGTCTGTCCAGCTTGGTTTCAGATCCAAACCAGACAATGATAAAGGAGCACAGAACATACTGAAAACATAATCAGCAGTTTCTGGGGCAGGTTGAACTTTTTGAATGGCTTCTGTTGTGCCTTCTTTCTGATTGTGTCTATGTAGGAGGTCCACTTCACGTCCCGTAAGATTGTGGAACTTTTTGAATGACTTCTGTTGTGCCTTCTTTCTGATTGTGTCTATGTAGGAGGTCCACTTCACGTCCCGTAAGATTGTGGATCCCAGGAACCTGAAAGGGTCCACAGTTGACACTATATTTGTTACGTACGAATGGGGAAGGAGACGACACCACGAGGAAGATCAGGTTAGCAGGTTTATTGCAGCCTTTGATGAGTGTGTGGGAGGTGTATGCTACTCTAAGTGTTTGGTGCAAGACTATGTGGGATATTAACCATGTGAATATTACCAAAAGATGTTGTAAGTGCGTGTTGGATGAATCTTTCGGCAGTCCAGAAGACGAGGCAAAGAGGGGGTCCATGGGCAGGAGCGAAGAGACAAGGTCCGTGTCCAAGCGGGGGTCGAGGATCGAAGGAGGCAGGCCAAGGTCCGGAGGGAGGTCGAGGTACAGAACTTGAGCACACGGAACAGGAAGAATACTGCAGGAAGAACAAGGGACATGAGACGAAGGCCCAAGGAGGATGAGAAGAGAGCAAGTACACAGGAGGGAATCCAGAGACGTAATGCTTACTGCAAGGAGTTAACGACGTTCCGGCGTAGGCTCCAAGGGTCCACTGGTCTTTATGCTGCAGTCTTGATCAACACCAGGTGCCATGATTACTGATAGTCTGCAGTGTTGTCTTTGCATGGGCTTGAAGCGTCCGGCGCGTGCAGGGGCGTGCCCTGGCATACTACCAACATGGTTGCTGGAAGAACTTACTGCGGGAGAATTGCGGGTTGGAGACCGCGCCGTGACAGTATTGTTCAGAATGGTGAGGGAGCAGGGGGAGACTTCTCCTGAAGTCCACTGTAATCAGCAGTCTTGAGTGGGTTGAGTTTTGACTGCACCAGAGGTGTTCCACCTCCCATCTGTAGGAAGACACATCGCCGTCCTGGATGAGACCGATAACGATGGTGTCGTCTGCGAACTTTTGGAGTTTCACAGAAGGATCTCCAGAGGTGCAGTCATTGGTGTAGAGCAGTCCTTCTCAAATAATGGGTGGCGTAACAGAAATTATTTGAGAAGCATTGGTGTAGTGGGAAGAAAACACACCCCTGGAGGGAGCCAGTGCTAGTTGTACGGGTGGTGGATGTGATGCTCCTCAGTCTTACCGGCTGCCTCTTGTCAGACAGGAAGTTGAAGATCCACTGACAGCACTGTGAGCTTGGTGAGTTTATGGTGCAGGATATCCAAGATGATAGTGTTAAATGCAAAGTTGAAGTCCACAAACAGGATCTTAGTGTAGGTCCGTGGAGTCAAGGTGATACAGGATGTGGTTTAGTTCCATGTTGACGGCATCCTCCACCGCCCGATATGCAAACTTCAGGGGGTCAGGCAGGGTGCCTGTGATGTCCTTCAGGTGGCTCAACGCCAGTCTCTCAAAGGACTTAATGACCACAGACATCCGGGAGAGTCAGAGAGTCCTGTGATGGCAGGTTTTTTCTGGGACTGGGATGATGGTGGAGCTTTTGAAGCAAGAGGATACTTTACATAGCTCCAGTGGTGAGTTGAAGATCTGTGTGAAGATGAGGTCCAGCTTCTCAGCACAGACTCTCATGCAGGAGCCTTTCTGATATTGGGTTTCTGGAAGAGACTTTCCACAGATTGACAGTGCAGGTGTGTGGTCAAGGGGAGGGGGCAGTGGGTTGTGGGGTTGGCAGGTAGGGCAAGGTCTGAGTGTTGGGGTGATATTGATGGGCTGGGTGATGGTTGTGAAAACCTGCAGTAAAAGCTGTTCAGGTACTAAGCCAGTTTGTTTTTAACTGGAGGGTGGCTTGTTGGTTTTCTGTAGTTGGTGACCTCTCGCAAGCCTTTCCAAACTGCTTAGGGGTCATTAGCTAAGAATCTTTGTTTTAGATTCCAGTGTAGCTCTTCATAGCTACCCTGATCTCCTTCATCAGTTTTTTCCTGGCCTGCTTGAACAGAACCCAAACCCCACTCCTGCAGGCGTCCTCCTTGGCCTGACACAGCTTTCTAAGCTGAGGTGTAAACCAGTGCTTGTTGTTATTGTATGTGCAGAAGGTTCTGGTCTGCACATTCGTCCTCACAAAAGCTGATGTTGAGGTTGCAGTGTCAGTGAGTTTGTGAGTCAAGGCTTTCTGATGCAACTTCAGAGACACTCCAATCAGTACAATCAAAGCGGGCCTGTAACTACTGCTTTCATTCCATTGACCGTGTCTTTAAAGTCCTTACAACAGGCTTAGCAGTTTTTTTAACTTCTGCCTGTAGGTCAGAATGAGGTGAACTAGTAATCAGAGAGTCCTAAAGCTACATGGGGAACAGAGCGACAAGAGTCCTTTATTACTGTTTAGCAGTGGTCCAGTGTGTTAGCTCCCTTGTTGGGGAAATTAATATGCTGTCTGTCATTTGGAAGTTTGTGGGTTAAATCTTCTCTGTTAAAATCTATGGAATGAAATTACTGGCAAAACTCCACAAACTAAAACATTTTTTTCACAAACTTAAACATTGTTTTCATAAACTCAAAAATTAGTTTCACAAACTAAAAAAAAAAATGTTGCACAACCACACTAAAGGATTCGCAAGTATAAAAACTATTTTCTCCAAGTTAGTATTTCCGGGACATTTTTTCCACTTTTTGTTCCAGTCGCAGAAGAAGAAGTGACTCTTTTTGGAACACCCTTTAGGGCAGTGGTCCCCAACCACCGGGCCGCGCGGACCGATTGGTACCGCACAAGGAATAAAAAATTAAAAAATAATAAAAAAATGTTTTTTTTGTTTTTTTTTATTAAATCAACATAAAAAACACAATATATAGATCAATACAGTCTGCAGGGATACAGTCCGTAAGCTCACATGATTGTATTTCTTTATGAAAAAAATAAATAAATAAATACATTTAAAAAACACCCCCCACCCCCCTCCAACGGACACATTTTCAAGCATTGACCGGTCCACAGCTACAAAAAGGTTGGGGACCACTGCTTTAGGGAACGCCACAGTGGCACTGACAACGCGAGAGTGGACACTTGATATGTAACGTCATCCAAAATGGCTGATGCAGCGTATGTAAGTACTGTACTGTATGCTAAATTTTGCTAATCAAAACATGGTTGTTATTATTTCGGTTGTTGAATGTATTGCGTGTTTGGCTGTTTAAAGAAAATACAAAAAAAAAAGTTTGTGCGTTTCTATTAAGTGAGAATTACAAATTTGTACCAATCATTGCTTACATAAATAGCAACTACATTTTTTTTTTTTTTTTTTTGGGCAAAATGGCGGCGCATTGAAATGCAGCAGCTTGAAGACGCTCTTGGGAGTGTAGAGCGATTTGGCAAAAAACACCAGAGGTGGGACCAAGTCATTGCTTTGCAAGTCACAAATAAGTCTCAAGTCTTTGCCCTCAAGTCTCGAGTCAAGTCCCGAGTCAAGACAGGCAAGTCCCGAGTCAAGTCCAAAGTCAAGACTGGAAAGTCTCAAGTCAAGTCACAAGTCCTGCATTTTGAGTTTCGAGTCCTTTCAAGTCCTTTTGACCACAGACTAATATTTTTACACAGATTGTGTATGCTTTTAAACCGCTGTATTTATTTATTAAAACAAGTGCATTTGAAATAGCAGGAAAGAAAATAGTACTGACATTGCAATTCATAATAGCACTATTAACCAGTCATTTTAATAGTTTAAACAATTTTAAACATTTAACTCATTCCTTTACAGAATAAACACATTTGCAAAAACAAGTGCAACTGTACTTATTTGTACTAAAGTGTTAACATTGTATTTCCATGGCATATTGCATTGTAACTAGTTCCACAGCAGTTTCTATTCTGTTCTTACCTTATCTCATTGATCTCATCTCATACTGTATGTGTGTTGATGTGTGCGTACACATGAAAAACATAACAAATACATGAACATAACAATGAACAGAGTTGTACTTTTTAGATGTCAGGGCCCTATGCAATATGTACACATATTCTTAATATAGTATATATTTTAACTGACCTTTATTTGACTATGTTTGTCTTTTTGTAGGTGGCTAAAATACGCGGTGCTGCTGACCGCCGTCTAACGTTATGTTACTGTGTGTGATACATTGACTAACGTAACGTTATGTGCAGGTACCTCATGCAACCCTGCTTAAAAAATCACTTGACAAAAAGTATGAATAAGGTAGCAAACTGCAGTGGACGCAACATATTGCCGTGTTTGAAATGACGTTATAACCATAAACATCTTATAAGTAGACGCAATATTGGTTGCTGTGACGCGAGCAATTTGCATCTTGAAGTGGTGATGAGGAGCCGGCGAGCAGCCTAAACTGACAGTTGACAGGTAGAAAACAAAGATGCCGGGCTGGTGTTCAGCGTTTTCCTGCTCAAATGAGCGGACTGTAGAAAATAGGAATCGGGGGATTACTTTTCACAAGTAAGATTTAACATTAATGTACTATTGGTTGTATTTTATGAAAATAACATTACCACAGAGTTGAGAAGGAGCAAAGATCTTCAATATTTGTATGGGAAAATCACAAATAAATCTTCTGGGGGAGGATGACGCCCCTACAGGGGTTTGGTTTACAAACGTTCTGCCCCACCTAAAACAAAATTCACCAGCCGCCATTGATTATAATGCATTCTCATTTTAGGCAAAATATAAGACAATACTTTCTTAACAGTATAATTGTAACCAGGAATAAGTCTTCAAGTAACAATATTCAAATACTAACATTGTTGGGTAAAACAGAATTTGGTTTTATTCTGAATCCAGTGAAACAGATTGGTGGTTTTAGCTGATATAAAGACTTTCAGGTGTTTATATATGTTTAAGTATTTGGCAGACGCTTTTATCCAAAGCGACATACATAAAAAATACATATATAACAATCACTGTAAACATGATCATTTAAGGGAAGAATGTAATACAAAATATCAATACAAAGTGTCACGACAGAATAAACTCTCTGCTGCTGCAGCAACAGAGATACGGTCTATAAGATATATAGATATCTAATGTATTCATACATTGTTTATGTAGCATGTATATATAACGTAATCATATTGTTTCTTCAATTTAAAAATAGCTGACCGTTTTGTCCCCCCTTCTCTGGGATTATATTCCCAGTTTTAATCTCGGACGTCTGGTCACTTATAGCGTATAAGAATATTCTATTACTGTTAAGCAAACTATGAATAATAAAACATGTGTCCGTTATCATAGCTACACGTATGACAAAAAAGCGCGTGAAAATGAGTGGTATTCAGTGAGGTAAAATGAATTAAATGCGTTGACAGTTCATTGCTCCTGCCAAATGAATTGCACTGAGTGGAGCGGATCACCACTCCAAGATGGCGGCCCCGTGTCTCGTCTGCGCCAGTAGGCAGTAGCGCTCGATGCTGTGTACCCTTATAAGATGTCTATGGTTATGACGTTAGCAGTGAGTTTACAGCCTCACTGATTTAACACACAGCAAATAAAAGTCATGTTACTTAGCCAATAAACGTTATCTTACATTCAAAACTTACCCTTCTTTGTGCAACTTCAAATGTCGAACGAAGTTGGAAGTTGTTGCGTCTCCGTCTGTAATATTCGAACTGCGTGATTTGCATACGGCAATTCGTTGACCAAGTCGTAGTTTTTATACCCGAACGAAACCAACTTTGGTATAAATCTTTCTCACTGGCGCGTTGTTTGACAACTCTTGTTCATTGGTTGTCCTGCAATTTGATTGGATCAATGCTGTGTGATGAAAACAATGTAGATCTAATTTGATTGGCTGTTGTACTGAGAGCACACACGCTGACACGCAGCACACACGCTGATAGACAGACACGTACAAAATGAAAGCTACGGAGCGCTCCCAAATAACTTTTTAAGCTTTAGGTTTTGGGGAAAGTAGCAAGTCATGTCAAGTCAAAAGGCTCAAGTCCAAGTGAAGTCACAAGTCATTGATGTTAAAGTCTAAGTCGAGTTGCAAGTCTCTTTACATTTTGTCAAGTCGAGTCTAAAGTCATCAAATTCATGACTCGAGTCTGACTCGAGTCCAAGTCATGTGACTCGAGTCCACACCTCTGAAAAACACCCGTCATTTCTGTCAATTTCATGGCTGGCTCAAAGCGTGAACACTCTGTGATCACATACGACCGACAGACAATTTTGGATGTGCATAGATCGGGTCGTTATAGACTGAAAGATGCATGTACGGTGGACCTCCTCGCTAGCATGGGAATACTTCGCGGGCTACATCGAGCGGCCTTTGTAGCAGCGGAGTCAAGTACTAGCGGGGACCGTCAATGGAGGAGACGTAAGCGGTGTGAGCGGAAGCAGAAGCAGGGATGTCGAGCGGGGCTAACAACAAAGGCTAATTCTCAAAGAAGCGTGGAGTGTCCGGGTAAGAAGTCATTTAAACTACAACTAGCCGGCGCCAGGCTGGGTAATCCCTGCACACATATCAATTCTCTTAGAATAAAACACAACTCACATAATGTTTTTTCTTTTGTGATTGTGTCAGAGGCAGACATACAATCTACTGAGGTGGCTAACTATGATGCGTTCAGTTTATCGCAGCATCAAGCAAACAATCTGAAAATTCCCGTCGTATCAATTCCTAGATATGGTCGAAACTATTTAAAGTGCACTACGCATAATAAACGCAATATTATTAATATTGCTACTTCGGATAATTTCAACAAACAATCCTCAAAACAGCCCACTACCTATAATATGGGTTTTTTAAACATAAGATCATTATCTTCCAAAACGTTATTAGTTAATGAGGTCATTAGAGACAACAAACTTGACCTCGTTGGTCTCGCCGAGACCTGGCTCAAACCAGACGATTTTTTTGCGCTAAATGAGGCATCTCCTCCTAACTATACAAATGCACATGTTGCCCGTCCTCTTAAAAGGGGAGGGAGTGTCGCACTAATATACAATAAAAACTATAATTTTACACCTAACCTAAATAATAAATATAACTCGTTTGAGGTGCTCACTATGAGGTTTGTCACACCGCTGCCTCTCCACCTGGCTGTTATCTACCGCCCCCCTGGGCCCTATTCGGACTTTATCAGTGAATTCTCAGAGTTTGTTGCTGATCTAGTGACGCACGCCGACAATATAATCATAATGGGGGACTTTAATATCCATATGAATACCCCATCGGACCCTCCATGCGTGGCGCTCCAGACTATAATTGATAGCTGTGGTCTTACACAAATAATAAATGAACCCACGCATCGCAACGGTAATACGATAGATTTAGTGCTTGTCAGGGGTGTCACCACCTCTAAAGTTACGATACTCCCGTACACTAAAGTAATGTCCGATCATTACCTTATAAAATTCGAAGTTCTGACTCATTGTCAACAAACTAATAATAATAATAATAACTACTATAGCAGCCGCAACATTAATGCTGCCACAACGACGACTCTTACTGACCTATTGCCTTCGGTAATGGCACCATTCCCAAATTATGTGGGCTCTATTGATAACCTCACTAACAACTTTAACGACGCCCTGCGCGACACCATTGATAGTGTAGCACTGCTAAAGCTAAAAAGGGCCCCTAAAAGGCGTACCCCATGGTTTACAGAAGAAACTAAAGCCCAGAAATTATCATGTAGAAAGCTGGAACGCAAATGGCGTGCGACTAAACTTGAGGTTTTCCATCAAGCATGTAGTGATAGTTTAATAACTTATAAACGCATGCTTACCTCAGCTAAAGCTAAATATTACTCAAATCTCATCCACCTCAACAAAAATGATCCTACATTTTTGTTTAGTACAGTAGCATTGCTAACCCAACAAGGGACTCCTCCCAGTAGCTCCACCCACTCAGCTAGATGACTTTATGAATTTCTTTAATAAAAAAATTGAAGTCATTAGAAAAGAGATTAAAGACAATGCATCTCAGCTACAACTGGGTTCTATTAACACAGATACGACTGTATATACAACAGACACTGCCCTCCAAAATAGTTTCTCTCTC